>NC_084967.1:16863952-16906452 GCF_949316205.1 Platichthys flesus
GTTCGGCAGCTTCTGGAGGTATGAGACCGAGTCAGAGACGCTGGGGTCAAAGGGCGATGCTATTGATGCTAAGCTAACACTAAATAATGCTAATGTGATGTGAAAGTAGTTAAAAGTCACTTTCACACCAAGTCTGTGCTAACAAGGTGCAAGACATTTCAAAATAAAAGTCCCATAGCTAAAAAGAGAAAGTTCTTGGGCTTCATGTATTTGTGTGTGTGTGTGTGTGTTTCAGGTATGGAGCCAAGTGGGAGAGCAGCTTCCTGTGTCGACTCAGCGGCTTCCTGTGTGTGTTTGCTTCTCAGACGAGTCTCTTCCTGCTCACGGTCGCAGCTCTGGAGCGTTGCGTGGCCGCCGGCGCACAAAGACACAAAACCGATGACGGCAGCAGTGAGTGGCGTTGTTGGTTGTGACCGCAAACATTGTGACCCTCAATATACATGTGTACAGATTCTGGAGCTGAGTCTGAATAAAGGTTTATAACTGATTTGATTTGTAAACTTCCTCTTCTCTGCTCAGGTCGCTCCTCGTCTCCGTTCTCCGTGCGTCTCTCTGTCTTCCTGTGTTTCCTGTTGGGCTTGGCCGTCACGCTGCCCCCCCTGGTGGCCGGACACAGTAGCACCTCCCTCTGTTTGCCGCTGCCTTTCTCCTCCTCCTCCTCCTCCTCCTCCTCTTCCCTGGCCCTGTCCGTCTCCCTGGTGCTCCTCGACTCGTTGTGTTTCCTCGTCATGACGCTCGCCTACACTCACCTCTACTGTCGGGCCAACAAAGCTCCGCCCACCTCGGAGGAAGAGGCGGCGCTGACCCGACACGTGGCCTGGCTGCTCTTCTCCGACTGCCTCCTCTACCTCCCTGTGGCCTTCCTCTCCTTCTCCTCTCTGCTGCACCTCCCCGCCGCCGGGCCCGACGTGGCGAAGGGCGTTCTGCTGCTGGTGGCGCCGCTGCCGGCCTGCGTCAACCCGCTGCTCTACCTCCTGTTCAACCCCATCGCCAGGGAGGAGCTCAGGGCGCTGGCCAAACGCATCTGCAGAGCAAGGCATCAGCGAGGAGGAGGAGGAGGAGGAGGAGGAGGAGGAGGAGGAGGAGGAGGAGGAGGAGGAGGAGGAGGAGGAGGAGGAGGACGAAGGTCGACGACTGTAACAATGGATTCAACGTGTGACGAGGACGCAGAGAAACAGTCATGTGACTCGACTCAGGCGCTGGTGGCGCTCGGAGGCCCGAAGGAGGACGAGGAGGGGGGGAGAGGGAGGATGAAGAGCGAGACACAACGTTCTGTGGCGTTTGTTGTTCAACGTCACTAGACTCTCACACACACAAACAGACACAAACACACACACACACACACACACTGACTGTGGCAGCACATGTAGCAGGACGAGGACGAGTGAAAGAAAAAAACAAACGTTTCCTGTAACGTCAAACTAAGATGATCAAAAACTAAAAGAGCTTCATTAGCTTCTGCTCATCTCTGATTGGCCAGTTCTGGATCCCATGGGAGAAGACACACACACACACACACACACACACACACACACCCTGACTTTACAGCATTGTGTCACCAAACATTCACCAAATGTTTAAGCAAATGCTGTTTACAACGTGTGTGTGTGTGTGTGTTTGTGTGTGTGTGTGTTTGTGTGTGTGTCCGTGTGTGTGTGTGTTTGTGTGTGTGTCTGTGTGTGTGCAGCTGAGATGTTTTTGCGAGTGTGTGTCAGAGCTGCAGCGTCGGTGCGACTTCTGACACGGAGTTGAAACTGAAAACAGGAACCTGAAGCTCATGTTCAGAAAAAACAACGGATCCTTTTCAAATTATCACTTTTATTTATTTCATCGACGAATGAAGTAAAAACATCTTCAAAGTTTGTAAACAGCCGAAATGAAATGAAACTAAAATGATATGATTTAGGGATCAAACTTTTGTTTTCAGCCGGTTTTGACGTGTCGATGATTCATGTTGTAAACGACTGTGACAATCTGAGGCTCTGTCTCATGTTGACGACGAAGGTTCTCAACCTCTTCTTCAAATGTGTTGTTTTCATTAATAACTGTAAAAAGATTTCACTGAACTTCCTGAAATTGTTGCATGAACGTTGTCATCATCCGCATTCCGTCAAAGTGTCGACTCGATGTGAGGAAACAGACGTTGACCTGAAGAAGCTCTCAGAGACATCTCATGTTTGAAAAAAGAAACTTGTGAATTTATATTTGTATAAACACATAAATTATGTTGTGGTTTTAATTTGTAACGGTTCAATTCAAATTGTTGACATGCAAATCGTGGGGGCGGAGTTTCTGCAGCAACTAGAAAAAATAAATGTTTGAATGTGTGCGACAGTTTAACTTTCGCACTTTTTGTGATCGGCACTTTAAATCAAAAACAACAACACAAGCTTTGGTTGAAATGTTGTGTTGTAAATTCTGTTGTAGTAGTTTGTAAAGACTTGATGTAACTGCACCGAGCTGTCGTCTGTTTGTGTAGATTTCATCACTTAACTGATCTCAGTTCAGCTTCACTCTTCAGCTGCAGCTGGTTGTGTCTGTGACTCTCAGTCAGTTGTTCTCTCCGGAGATGGAACCAGAGTCACACAGAACAGACGCTCGGGGAGAGAAGCGTGTTCACACTCGCACATCAGACTCACTTCATCCAGCTGCTGCTTTCAGGTGAAGGTATCTCAGTGCTGATCTCAGTTCAGCAGTGAAGAGAAGAGGACCAGGGATGGAACCCTGAGGGACACCTTTCTTCATTGAACCACTATAGCTCCTCAGATGTTTCAGGTACGTGAGTCAGTGACTGTTTCTCTCTCAGTGAAGTCCAGCCGCTGGTTTAAAGGTTAAAGATTAAATCCTGTTTCTTTACAGTCGAGAGGTTGAAGACGAACCAACATCTGTCTCCAGATGTGGAACGAGGCCTCAGTGTTGACTTCTGTTTCCATTATTTGTGATCGGTCAGCAAACAACGTTCACGTGAATATTGACATCAGACGACAACCGAACGTGAACATCAACATTCTTATTATCGGTTTATCTTTTCTCAGTCCAAACAAATTTTATTAAAAAAGAATCATCACTTTAGAAAACAGACACAAAGCTGAGGAAACAACCTCGTCTGATAGTTTCTGTTATGATTCATCATCATCATCCCACTCCTCCTCCTCCTCCTCATCATCTTCATCATCAGTCTGAGTCTGAATCCACAAACTGCTGTGACTCATCGGGACTGAAAAAGGTTTGAACTTGATCGATTACACACTGAGTTAAACTCGTCGTTCTGCATCATCTCACTGAAACACTGGAGCGACCTTTACTTTGACACGTCAGACACACAAACCCGGAGCTGTGAAGGATCATCATTTGACAAAGATAACACAACCGCTGATGGAACCTTTCACACGTCGCATCACGTTTCCACCTGTTCACAGGGACGAGCCTCAGGTGTCTCACTTCCTGTTCCTGTTTGAGGACTTCCTGTTCCTTCACCCATGAGTCACAGAGGATCAAACTGTCAATCATCATCGCTCTGTGGATATTTATTCTCTGAACGCTGCTTTATTCTTTCTATAAAAAATTGTTCGTTCAACTTTTTTGTGTCTTCGGCACAAAAGAACAAAACCAAGTCGATGTGAGTCACTCTGAGTTCATCCTAAAACAATCGCACAATTACCCAGAAGACACCGGGACGGCCTCTGACTCACTAATGTGGTGGTAAAGTTATTGAACATTAATAATCCTCTTGAAGCTTCTTCAACAAGTTTGACTTCAAAACCTCAGAAATGAAAGCAAATTATTATGAGATTAAAATGTTCATGGATTAAAAGTTCTTTGTTTAGATTTACAGAAACCTTTTCTGATGTTGGAATTATTATAATTATTTTATCGGCTGCCATAAGGCTGTTTAATACCGTTGTCTTGGTATTAATCTGTCTCCATATTATTATGGTTATATTTGATGTATGTTCATGTTTAACACTATATTTCTTCTTTTTGATCAAAATGTACATTTAGTCCGCTTTAAATATTCTTTAGCTTTTATAATGTTAAGAAAAGTGATATATGAATAAAGTTTTTTTTATCATTTTCCGTGATGTGTTGTGAAGATAAAGGGGAGGAGCTTGTTTGTCAGACTTGTGGATCAGAATAAATATTTTATATTTGTCTGCGACACGTTTCCTCTCAAAGTGAATGAAACACACTGAGCTTGTGTCTCTGCTGCCACCTGCTGGCACGGACCTGGAAATACATCACAGTGAGAACAAAGAGGCAAAAGGATGATTTATGAAAACATAAATATATTAATTCATTTAAATCATATTTGCCCTCATGACTGAGTTAAGTAATGAGTCGGAGTTATTTTTAAATTACAAATTTTAAATAAGTTAATGCAACAAAACAATCATGTGGTTTATTAAACTGCTTTTAAAGAAGTTTAAAAGAGGAAACTGTCTCGTCTGCTCGTGTATAGAGATAACAACATTTGTGTGTGTCTGTGTGTGTGTGTATGTGTGTGTCCTTTGAGATGACTGCCTGGTTTATGTACATACACACACACACACACACACATTTACACACACACTTACACTTACACACACACACACACACACACACACACACACACACGTTCACACACACACACACACACACACACACACACCCAGGGTACGCCTGTGTCAGGTGTGTGAACGTCTTTTAGTGTTTTCCTGTTCAAAGGTCAAAGTCCAGCTGACGGACGCAGACGATTCACAGACGCCACAAACAACAAGAGGTTTTATCTCAGGAGAAGTTTCTGTGGAGTCGGATCTGAACCGGAGTCGATCCTCGGACACGTCGGTGGGAACCGTCAGGATCTGGAGTCGGACTCCTCATGGATTATACCTGAGGACGAGCTGCTCCATAACTCCCAGAGAGCCGCGGCCCAGCGGCGGCCATCTTGGAGAGAGACACAGGTGTGTTTGAGCTGCTGTTTGCTGTTTGCTCAAATCAGATCTTCATTTCATCTCAGCTTTGATTTTCCAAGTGAATTTAGAGAAACACGTTGGAAACAATAATAAAACTTCATCCATGATAATGAAACCGGGACAGAAGAATCCACATCTGAACCTAATATGTTTTTATATAATGAATATAATGAGTGTTTAATATGTTTTAATGTGTTTATGTAAACTAACAACCTGTCATTGTCATAGGAAACCGAATCTAGTTAATTTTCTTTAAAAACTATTTTCTGTTTCAGTTCATAACAGAAACAAAATGAAGAGAGTGAAGAAAAATACAATTTCTGAAAATATAGAGAAAGTTATTCTGTCAGATTTAATGTTGATTCTTTTCTATCCATTAAGTTCATTGAATTTATTTCCTCAAGTTCAGTGAACTTCACATTTTCAAACATCAATATCAAACAATTCTTTTTAAAGCTCATTTAAAGTTGAACAAACTAATTGTTTTACACTATTTTATGTTTTATTTTGATAAAACCTCACGTTTATTAATCTTCTGCATTAGTGCAACAATCTGTTTAATCCTGAACTTTAATCTGAATCCAGCTGCAGAGGAAACAATGAATATTAATAAAGTAAAAGGATGAATCTTTGTATCACAGCTTTAAAATGTAAAAGATTTGTTTAAATAAAACTTGAACACATTGAACAGAATGTAAAGTCTGACTCATTCCCCTGAAATCAAAGTATTGGCCATAAGCAGTAATTAACCATATATCTATAAAGGGAATTGTAAAACTCTTTTTAATGGGGCAGAGGTCACTGGTGACATGAGGCCAAAGTTTTAACCTTGAACTCTGCGTCATTATCAGATTTGACGTTATTTCAACATCGTGAATCTTTTTTCCTCGTTTCACCTTCAACCTGGACAAACAGCTGATAGAGACGGAAACACCTCATTTATCTGAACAACAGCTTTTACTCAAGTTCTCTGAAGACGTTTGTTCATGTTTGTGTTTGTCCCCTCAGCAGCTCCTCCAGCGGACCCCCCCCCCCCCCCCCTCCTGATCCGGCCCTGCTCCCCAGGCTCGGGGCCCCCTGCTGGGCGGCATGGAGCCCGGTGCGGGTCGGTTGCCCCTGCAGGTGCTGGGGGAGAACGAGGCGCTGCAGCAGTTCTTCAGTGGTGAGACTTCATCATCAGCTCATTTCACAGATTCTCTTTTATGAACAAGATTCATTTTTAATTTATGATTTGATTTGATGAACATTTAGAATCTGAGAGTTTCAGGACGAGCCGAGTGGCCCCCTCCCTCTCCTGTGACCGATTCAAATAAAGATTCATTTGAACGTGTGTGTGTGTGTGTGTGTGTGTGTGTGCAGATCAGGATGTGAGTGGTGTGTTGGACAGCTCTGTGGCAGTGGACACCAGCATCCTGGAGCAGTACCTCGGAAACGACTTGGATCCCAGCAACTTGTACGATTCTGCCCCTGAAGCTCCTCCCACATCTTTCAGCGAGTTCCGATCTTTAAAGTACAGAAATATAGTAAATCTCGTTCACACCTTTGTGTTGACTTTGTGTGTTTGTTGTGGCTCGATCGCCCCACAGAGAGTAAAGCTTCTGCTCCTGGACACACATTGTGTTATATAACACAGAAAAAGCAGCATTGAACTGGTTGGTTATCAGCTGATGGTTGTTAATACACAACAGAAAGCTCCAGATCCTCATGAACCACCTCAAACACACTATTAACACAAACACACAGAGCCAGGACAAACTGGAAATCACAACACAATCGTCACTTCAAACGTTCATTGATTCAATTCATGTTCAATGACGTATAATAGTTATATTATGCTTCATATCATCACTACTCTACACACTATATGTTTCTGAGCACCGTCTTTTGTCCAGTTGTGTTCACTTATCGTGTCTTTTGTGTGTTTCTTTTCCCAGCATGCTCCCTGAGTCTCCTCCCGACTCCAGCTCCGAGGCCTGTTCACCGGCTCAGAGGCCAGGTACCGGCCTCACGCTCTTCAGTCACCAAATCTTCTGATCTTGAATATGTTTAGACTTTGATCGTTTGTTGTCATTAATATATTGAACTTTTGTAAACACCAGACTTCCATCCCGAGGCGCCCCATTGGTCGAACCAGCCCTCGACCCAGCAGGCGTTTCATCTCAGCAGCCAATCCACTGCGTCTTCGTCCTGCTGCTTTAAGGACCGTGGCCCCGCCCCCGGGCATCACGACCAGCTGACCTATGATCAGCGTCACAGTTTCGGCCTCACTAACACTTACATCAAGTCTGGGCCTCCGCCCGTCCCCCCCGCCGCCCCCGCTCACCTGCACCAGCTCAGCCACCACTCACCTGAACACATACGCTACCTGAGTCCAGAGGGCTGCCCGCAGGTGTACACCCCCCCCACACCTCCCTCTCCCTCCCTCCCTTCCTCCCACAGATATGCTGCCCCTCGCACCGGCCCGGGTGGGGTCCCACATCCAACCACACCTGCTTCCACCTGTGGGTCAGGCTCCGCCCCCAAGCTGCACGCCCAGTAAGCAGATCTCTGACTCTGTCTTATCAAATCAAATCAAATCAAATCAAATCAAACTTTATTATTTATTATTTTTCTTTATATCGTCAACATTTAAATAACTTTCTGTGATAAGAGCAAACTTAGACGCTGAAGCAACAGCCCAAGTTCCTGTTGCTGAACTATTAAACTAATAATAATAAATAATGACTTTATAAACTGAACAGCTGAGTGTCGGGGGTGCAGCAGTTCATAATGTATCTCAGATCATGTTCAGTAAACTTTGACTTTGATTCAGGAAGTCAGCAGAGCCCATGAAGGTAGGTGGGCCAGCCTACAGGTAAAACCATCAAGATCCTGGAAACCATTAAAACCATTATAACCTTCCTGCTGATTCTGGATCAACTTCAGCCAGACGAGCTCTGATATTGGATATATATAAGTCAAAGTCCGATCTGATCCAGGATCAGCTGGACGGAGATGAGAGGAAGTGTTGAGGTTGCTGGTCATCCATCACTTGGATAACTCGTCTTCTGAATAATGACATGTCTTTCTCAAGCTCCCCAGAGAGTAAAAAGAGGAGGAGATCTGAGTGTGAGGAGACGCCGTCGGGAATCGAACCTTCCAGCAGTGATGCTGACGGCTCTTGTGGTGCCAGTGCAGGAAGTGGCACCGGTGGATTTGGATTTAATCTGGGCCTTCTCACCTGGGAGCAGTACCGACCGGGACAGTGGAGCACTCTGTACAGCAGCAGCTACCAGACACTGTGAGTACAGGAAGCAGCTCTAACATCTGGACCTGTTGAGGGATCTGGAGGAAGAGTGTTGAACACACAACATCATCTCAGCTACAATGGTTGTGCGTTGTTTCCAGGTCTCCTCCCGCCTTCCACGTTGACGCAGATAAAGGCTTCAACTACTCTGCAGCTGACGAGGCCTTCATCTGCCAGAAGAAGAACCACTTCCAGGTCACGGTTCACATCGGTGTGGCCGCGGAGCCCCAGTACGTCAGAACCCCCAACGAGACCCGGGAGGTCGACCACTTCCAGATACGACTGTTCGGAGTGAAGGTGGGAGGAGAACTCTCAAATCACCTGGGCTAGCTTAGCATTAGCACAGAACACAGGGAGAACTTGCTATCCTAGCGCGGGAGGACGTTTTGACCCACAACTGTTTGTACAGTAAAAGTTAAATATCAGTTGTTCTTCTGTTGTGTACTTGCAGCTGGAGTCTCCGAGCCACCAGGTGACCATCGAGCAGTCGCAGCCCGATCGCAGTAAGAAGCCGTTCCACCCGGTCAGGTAGGTGACGGATGTAAAGTCCCTACATGCACCAGCAACCAGTCGCACCAGCAACCAGTCGCACCAGCAACCAGTCGCACCAGCAACCAGTCGCACCACTAGTACAGATTTCATTTGGAAACTTTTCCAACCCAGACCTCAGACTGGTGCAGTCCTGGATTTATGTCAATGAAAACTTTAGGGAAGAAACTTTGGTTACATTCAATCTATGTTGATAGGGTGTGTGTGTGTGTGTGTGTGTGTGTAGGGGGGGCGGGGGGGATCTATGACGTCTGTCTGCATGGACAGTAAAAACTTTATGGACGATTGCAAAAAGTGGAGCAAAACACTAAGTTAGAATTATGATGTGTAAAATGTTTCTGGTTCATTATGAAACTGTGTGAGGAGGAATGAGAACACGTCATGTAGATACTGAACAGTGACCTGGGGACATGGAGCCGGAGCCATCTGTATTATAATGTCTTTTTTTTATTAATAAAGTGAAAACTGTCAGTTGAATAAAGTAGTAAAAATAGAAAAAGTAAATCATCTATTGAAGAAGGCTTTCTGAACCTCCAGGGTGAAGCTTCCCGACGGAGAGGTCACGAAGGTCACGCTGGGCCGGCTGCACTTCGCCGAGACGACGTCGAACAACATGAGGAAGAAAGGGAAACCGAACCCGGACCAGAGGTGAGTTCGATTCCCACTGGATGGGCTGCAGGCCGTTAGCAGCATGCTACGTGCTACATGCTAACTGCTCGGTCTCCAGGTTCTTCCAGATGGTGGTCGGCCTGTTCGCCGCCGTGGGCGATGACAGCTTCCTGCTGACGGCGCTGGTGTCCGAGAGGATCATCGTCAGGGTAACAACACCGAACCTGTCAATCAAAAGCTCCTGACATGAAGCTGAGTGTAAGAGTCGTCTTCCCCCCGCAGGCCTCGAACCCCGGGCAGTTCGAGATGGACGGGGACGCCCTGTGGCAGCGCGGGGGGGCGGTGCAGGACGCCGTGGTGTGTCAGGGTCGAGTCGGCATCAACACGGACTCCCCCGACGAGGCGCTGGTGGTCTGTGGAAACGCGAAGGTGATGGGAACCATCATGCAGCCGTCGGACTCACGCGTCAAGTTCAACATCCAGGAGGTGAGACCACTCCTCCCAGTTTAGAACCATTTCAACACTTCACCAAATGTTGACTGTGGAACTTGTTTTCTCAGGTGGACTCGGAGCAGCAGCTGAAGAGAATCACTCAGATGAGAATCGTGGAGTTTGATTATAAACCAGAGTTTGCATCAACGATGGGGATGGACCACACCCACCAGACCGGTAACATCATTAGAGAGATAGATAGATAGATTACTTTATTCATCCCGAGGGGAAATTAAGTCGTCATAGCAGCCGGTACATTTGAATACAATAAATACAATACAATAGCATAAAATATAAAATATAAAATATAAAATATAAAATATAAAATATAAAATATAAAATATAAAATATAAAATATTGCGGTAGAAAGAATAAAAACAGAAACACAAGATAAATAGGTAGATAAGGTGCAGTGGCAGATGATGGTAATAGTACTGATGATATGATGGTGATGTTATTGTTAGACAGTATATAAAAAATTACAATGAGGAATCTCTCATTTAGTAACACACCAGGGGGGAGGGGAATGTTCAACAATAATTAAATGATAATGATATAATTGATAATGCAGGTATAATAGCTCAGGAGGTGAAGCAGCTGCTGCCGGACGCAGTGAAGGAGGTCGGAGACGTCACCTGCACCGATGGAGAGATGATTCACAACTTCCTGATGGTGGACAAGGTACTTCCCTTCCTTCACTTCCTTCCTTCTTCACTTCCTTCCTTCTTTGCCATCTTGTTTCCTTACATCCTTCCTTACTTCCTTCCTCACTTCCACACTTGCTTACCTCTCTGTTCCTCCTGCAGGAGCAGATCTTCATGGAGAATGTCGGGGCGGTGCAGCAGCTCTCGAAACTCACCGACAACCTGGAGGTCCGGATCAACGACCTGGAGGTCTGGAACCGGCGCCTGGCGAAGCTGAAGAGCCTGACGGGCAGCCTGCGCTCCACAGGGTGACTCCTCCTTCATCTGTTCTGTGACTTCACCAAGCAGTTCATCTGTTTATCCTCCAGGATGTTGATGGAGGATAAAAAGAAGAAAAACACAATTAAATAAAAATGTCTTTTCAAAGGAAAGATATTTAAAAAACGAACAGAAAACAAATGTTAAAAACATTGATCTCCTGAAAACATCCGAGTGAATCTTATAACTCTGAAGGCAGAACAACATAAACACCATGGAAAAGTACTGTGAAGTGTGTGTGTGTGCGTGTGTGCGTGTGTGTGTGTGCGAGTTGCGCAACACTCATGTTATCAGTGCATTAACACAAATCATAGTTCAAGGACGTCCGGGGTTTTGAAGGCTACTGTGTGAAGCAGATCAAGTGTCACTGTAAAACAGACGTAAGAGTCGAAGTTACAGGAAACTGAGCTGTTGTTTCACCTGTGGATTGGTGAGAGGTATTATGGGAAATGTAGGCAACAGCTCAATGTAACCGGGAGCAGGAAAATAGTTTAATTATGTTAAAACTCGTAATAAGTTAAAGTGTTGTCGTACTCAGACAGGAGACAGGAAGTGAACTCTAGACCTCCTCTGTGTGAGTCGGTCTATAGCAGCTCGTGATCTCGTGTGTTTCCTCCGACAGGAAACTCAGCAGCGTGTCGTCCACGTCGGGCGCCGAGCCGTGTAAGAGCGTGAAGGTGGAGACGGAGCGACGGGGTCAGAAGGTCGTCCGCTGTCTGCAGCACCGAGTGGTTCAGGCCGGCGTGGTCAGCCTCATCGCCACCGTGACCTTCTGGTGAGTCCCCCCCCCCGTGTCCACTGCAGAGAAGAAACCCTGTGCAATGAAGGAGGAACATTCACATTTGATGTGTGTGTGTGTGTGTGTGTCTGCAGCATCATCTCCTTCACGGTTCTGTACGTGCTGAGTATGAAGCAGAAGGACTTTGACGCGTTTCCTGGAAACAGGTAAACAAGCAAACTGATGCTGAGTAACTTCACGTCACTATTAACTGTCTCTCTTTAAGAAACAATAAATACTGTAAATAACCCCCAAGAGTCAGAGAACGGCTGGTGAACATGTGGGAGCGTTTAGCATCTAAACAACATGTTAACTGACGTGTTCCTGACGTGTTCCTGACGTGTTCCTGACGTGTTCCTGTTGCTGCTTCACATGAGAAACACAAACTGGATCTCATGTCTGAAAACGATGAATCCGTGATGAACCATCGTCTCGCTCTGAAACTTGACATGTTTTGTATTTATTTGTGTTAATGTGTTTCCCTTCCTGTGACGTTGTGTTGCTGACGGTTGTTTGTGTGTCTTAGTAACGGCAGCACGGCTCTGCAGACGACAGCCTGGAGCAGCACAGGTGAAGCTCCACCCCCGACTTCACACTGATGCTACACACAGGACGCCACATGTTCATGTTCATATCCTCTGAATCATCATCATGCTTCATGTCTTCCAGTCTCGCCCAGCGGCCCCCCCGGCCACTGGCCCCCAGACGTGGACTTCTGTGACCTGTTGTACTGCGATGAGGTGTACTGCTGCCCCTCACCACCGGAGGGCAGCACTGGATTCAACATCACTGAATCAGGTGGAGCAGGAAAACCAGATGTGACAAGTGAGGACAAGTCGACGCCTAAAATATTAAATATTAAACACACGATTCACGATTTAATGTTTTTTGTATTATCTGTCCGGCAGGAAAACGGTATCACGAGCTGGAAGGTGTCACAGACTGTGAGTGTCCTGCTGCACATCCTTCAACCTAAAGAATCACACAGATTGTGAATTAGATGAATATGAAGAAGCCGACTCTGTGGTTATAGATTCACTGTAGAGAACTGACTGCTGCCCCCTGGTGGCCTCGGTGGTTTGATGATTAAGTCTCTGTTCTTCACTCTGTGCCTCCGTCAGGGAGAAACACCACCATCCACTCCTTCCTGATCAAAGAGAACCAGCAGCTGATCGACAGTAAATACTGTTTCAGAGACGACTGTGGGTACGTGAAGGAACCAGCCAATCATCTAACAGCAATATGAAGAGCAATGTTTAAACCTGTTTGTAAAATAACAGACTCTATATGTTTCACTTTTATCCTGAAATGTATGAAAGAAAAAAATTCTGCAACAAATATTTGTTTATACCAGAATATTTGTATTTATTTTGTTTTAATTTCTGGATGAACTCACTGTTTCCTTCAGTCCAGGCAGATTCATCTACAGAGTTCCCATCAGCCCCTTTGTCCCAGTCAACATGAGAATGACTCTGATCATGAAGTAAGAAATTAAACCAAGACAATAAACTTCAAATATGAATTTCATAACTAAGACATTGGATTCTTTATTGTTATGTATGTTTTTGGTTTAGACGGAGATTACACACAGTGGAGGAGGTGGCAACTGATACAAATGTTCATACAATTCAAATTTTGTTTATTTTGATTTATAATGTGAAATAAATCATCCCCAAAAACTTGCTGCTGTTTGCAAGATATGTGAAGTGAATCTAAAGTAGTGTGTCTGTGTGTAGTTCTACAGAGCTGCTGGTGGTCTATCTGTGCTCGTTTGATGAGTCTGCAGCCTGCTCGGCTCTGCAGGATAAGAACACGGTCACAGGAAGCAGATACCCGACCAACTCTCAGGTAACAAAGATGAGCAGCAGTCGACTGATCCTGGATTCAATCTGAAATCCACTGGTTAGCGAAATGGTAGAAAAGCCTTTTTGTGATCATGTGATTTCCGTGTCAGTGTCTCTGGACATGTTCTGGATCTTGTCCTGCAGCCTCCTGGTGAAATGTGTGTAACATGTCAGAGTGAGTCCATGTGAGGAACCAGCAGGACAATGTGTGGAAGCTTCCCAGAGAGCGAGTGGACATGTGGATGAGGTTTCTAACTCGTGACGTGAAAAGAACACAAACATCTCAGGATGAAGAAGAGGAGCCGGACACGTAGAAGACGAAGACGTCAACTTGGAAACACGAGGAGAATCCAGATCTTTTGTGAAAACTGCTCGTGTGTGTTGTGTTGTCACTGAGGTTCCAGTCAACTGACTGGTCACCATGACAGTTAATAATGCAGGAAGAGTGGGGGGAGCGTGATGAATAATGGACGAGTGGCAGCGTCTCCTTCACGTTAATCACGGCTGCTCTCACTCGTCCAGGACATGGACACCGACCACTCAGGGACACACACGTTGACGCACCGAACAAGACACATCACAGAAACACGTTTTCTCGAGAGCAGAAATCATCCAACAGTTAAACTTTGTATTCTTTGTCTTTGGTTGAACCATCACATCGGAACCAGGACGATCAATCAAGAGGGAAACTCCTCGTAGTGATTTTGCTGTTGAAGATAAAGTGTGTTTTGTGTGTTTGTGCAGGGAGAACACGAGTGGCCTCTCCACGTGGCTCGACTCTACCACAGCTCGTATCACTTCCGCTCCACCGTCGCCGTAAGAAACTGAAAAACACATTTTTCTCCTGATGTGACGACTTTGATAATAATCACGACCTCTGTGTTCCTCCAGGGTCAGGCCGACTGCAGTACCGACCATCACTTCGCGGGGGCGCTCTTCACCGACTACATCTTCCACTTTTTCAGACACTGCACAACACACATTGAAAGACAGATTCCTCACAATGTCACACTTTAATATATTTAATACAAGTACATGAAATATTCTCACAAGATGATTATCAGAGAAATTGTTTTTTAAAACATGCAAATGTTTTTTGGCTGAAATAATAAACTATCACTGCAAAGGGATTTTAGATTTTACAATATTTCCTCTTATGATCTGTAATTTACGTTAATGTTCAGCAAGTCGAGAACACCATGGAGATTAAAGTGATGAAAAGTTTAGGTCAAAGTTTCTGTCATCAACATCCAGACATCAGTGACAAATCAAAGATTTGTATTCACCTTAAATAATGTTAATTAAATAATTAGACAAAGTTTTGTGAAGCGTGTTTTTTAGTTAGTAAAATGTTTGTGGGATTTTTTGCAAAGTACTTTTGTTTGTCATTCTTCTGGGAGATCACATGTATAATAAATAATGTGAATTCTGAGATTAATCTCTGAATTGAAAGAAAACTAAGAGAACGAAGTCTTGTCTGAATAAAACCTGCATTTTGATCTGGAGTGTAAATTTGTCATTTTGATCAACTTTTTACTTCATTCTTATAAATGAATGTCACAGACTCACAGGTTCACATTTAAAGAAATTTAAGAAAATGTTTCTTTTTTGGTAAGTTCTGAGGGTAAGGTTAGCATATCGCCCTGGTGGCCACCGGTCATATTGCAACTCTGAACCTGAAACTCAGTCAGTTGAATATTTACCAATCTGATTTCTGCAACAAGAAAATCAAAGAGCTAGTTTTATGTAGTTTTATGTCAACATGAGGAATCGACCATCATAACCTTGAGCTCACAGCGTATTTCTTTAATTTCAACACTTTGTTGATAGAAAAAGACCGGAGCCCCCTGGTGGGGAACTCCATATATACAACCTGATGTTTAACCACATCCTGAACTTGTCATTTTCATAAAGGTTTTAATTTATCTTTATTTCCTCTGCTTTACATTCACCACGAGAGCCGGTCGCCCGCTGAGGTCGGGGGATTGAAGCAGCTTCGACTCGTGCACCGACACAAACCCACTGAAACACACTGATGACTAATTCAGGTGGAGAAGGTGCAGCAGGAACACGACTAACGAGGTGTCTGAGACAAACGGCTCAGCTGCAGAGGAAGGTAAAGTTGCAGGAGGGTAACAAAACACACAAACACACACAGACACACAAAGCAGGAGGACGGAGATGGAAGCTCAGCACCACGTACGTATCGTCACATGTTGATTATTAATAATAACTCATTACTTTTCTTTTATCTGTAGTTGTTTCATTATTACTTAAATACATCGATGCTGTCGTTGCATAAAATAAGGGAAATTCAATTTTTTGACTTGGTGATTTTTAGGTTTTATTTCTTGTTGTTTTAATTCCATGTTTGTTCAACTGAAGAGTCATTGTTGACTTATTCTGGTCTCAATATTTGTATGTTAAAAGTTGAAAACATTTTCTTGACTTAAGAAAGTATTAGCTTATAAAATATCTGGTAATCTTTATAATTTGACATTTGACTGCCTCGTATCTCTTTGTGAAATGTCTGTGGGTGTTCCTGCTCCCCAGAGGATCAACCCTGTGGATTCTAATTAGCCAATGATCTTCCCTCTAATGACATCAAGTTATGGGCTGTTATGAATATCTGTGTGGGGGGGGGGGGGGGGGGGGCTGGAGGAGTTTATTCATATTGATTTATATACGTTTGCCAAATTGGAAATAACAAATTGAAAATCTGTAACAAAAGCAGCTTTAACTTTCTTCAGCTGCTAAGTATATGTATATATATGTACTCAGTTGTTGCTGTGTGTGTGTGTGTGTGTGTGTGTGTGTGTGTGTTTGTCTGTGTGTGTGTTTGGCTGTGTGTGGTGTCGCCTGTCAGCCTGAGGACTGACGGACAGATGTCTTCAGTCACCAGGGTAACTGTCATCGAGGGAAATTGTCCATCTCTCCTCTTACCAGCTTCCGTCTGTCTTCTGAGAACATGTAATTAACTGATACACTATCCTCTGTGTGTGTGTCTGTGTGTGTGTGTGTGTGTGTGTGTGTGTGTGTGTGTGTGTGTGTGTGTGTTGCAGTGCAGGATGGGAGCTCGACATCTCTCGCAGATTAAGGAGGAGTCAGACAGCAGAGAGCAAAGGTAAACGAACAATTGTGGAACTTTCACAAAATTCACCGAAGTTATTTATGTTTATTGATCTGTTTGTTGTCAACCGTTTTTTTAATGTAAACACAATATGATGATGGAAGTAAACAGTTGTAAGCTTAAGGTGAGCAATACCCTGGTGGTCACCTCAGGTGTTGCAAGGTGTTTTAACACAATCAAGAGGAATCACACGAGTGACGTCTATTTCACTGGAGCTTTAAGTCCAGAGAAGATATTGAGTTATTAACATTAAAATCATGAAGTCAGACGAGTTTACATCAGGTTGGAAAATCACGAGAATAAAATAAAAAGTTTACAACTGCAATAAAATGATCAACAAAATGGATCCAATTAAAAACTTTAATGGAAACGTTTCATCTGAGAGGAGCTGGAAACTCAATCTGTGGATCAATCTGATAAGGCTGTGTGTCTGTGTGTGTGTGTGTGTGTGTGTGTGTGTGTTTGTATGTGTAAGTGTGTGTGAGTGTGTTTGTGAAACCCTCCACCGAACCGTGACCTTGGCACATGGATACGTTTCTGTGATCAGACCCGACTGTAAACAAATCTGAATGGAAACTGGTTTACATGGAGGATCAGTGTGCCTGTGTGTGTGTGTGTGCGTGTGTGAGTGTGTGTGTGTGTGTGTGTGCAGCACACGAGCAGCTCGACAACATGATGAAGTGAAACATGAACTCATCACTCTCTCGTCCTCCGTCAGTTCCTGTTTCCTGCCTCCGATCGTCCAGCGGCGGCCAGGAGGGGGCGGAGCATGTGAACCAGGTGTGGACGCGGTGAGGAAACAGGAAGTGATGCGTCCGGCGGATCCGGCGTCTCCGTCTCTGTATGAGCAGCAGGAGGAGGTGCAGGAGAACAGGAGTCTGCTGGAGGAGGTGAATAATGAGATCACACCACTTGTGTCTACTGACCCTTTAAGATGGGGGGGGGGGGGGGGGGAACTGCGCCCTCTAGAGGTCGGTGAAACCTTTCCTTCTCTCCTGAGCAGGTCACTTCATCCACTACAGCTTGAGTGATAGAATTATTGACAATAAGAAAAAATAAGGTTGATTATAATACTATAAGTACAATTGGAATTAAAACTTTAGAGATTATTTTGTTGGAAACTCTTCTATAAATTTCGTGGAACTTTAAGCCCCAGGAACTTTTAAAAAGGTTCCTGCAGACGCTTGTTCACATTTCCACAATCGTCTCAAGACCCGATGACACGAGTCCAACTGATGTACGAGCAACCGACGGCTACAACAAGCTGTTCCACTCAAGTCCAGCAGGTGGCGGTAGTGCAGAAGACGATGTTACATAAACAGAGCAACGCAAGTGCAACAGGGAACATGGAGGAGATTTAAATCAAGCTGCCGTTGATCGGAAAAGAGACGAACTCGAGTAACAGAGCAAATTCCAAATAAAATATAAAAACCTGATTCCCAGAGTGTGTGTTCCTCAGCTGGGTTGTATAGAGGCGGAGCTTCGAGAAACTCTGCGTCTGGACGTCGAGCGGCAGCGAGAAGCCGAATTCCTCCGTCAACAGGAAAACAAGCAGATGTGGCAAAACCTCTGTTACCTGAGTCTGAGCCAGCGAGTGGCCAAGTACGCACAGACACACACACACACACACAGACACACACACAGACACACACGAACAGGCCGAAGCAGGGGCGTTGCTTCATGTCAGGATCTAACCCGGGGCCCTGAGCTGAACCTGTGATGATATGTTTGATTTGTGCGGCTGCTGATTCGTTGACGATGTCTTTGTGTTTCCTGTCGTCACCTCCCACAGACCCTGGGTCAGCAGCTACTTCAGGAAGTTTCCCATGCACATGTACTGTCTGCCCGTCCAGGCCGCCCGTCACAGAGGAAAGAGGCGGGGCCTGAACAAGAGGAAATGATGGCAGAAGATGAAAATATTTATGTTTTGATTGTTGCTTTTTTTACCTGAAAAATAAATTTGGTTGCCCCCCCCCATCCACCATCATTTACTGCTTTACGACTTTGATGCAGGGATTTGGTTTCACGCCCCCGTGTGGCTGCAGAAGGAACAGTCTAATAAACCAGGGACCACAGAAACATGTTCAACACGTGTGATACCTCAACTCAGCCACTAGGGGTCTGTGAAGTACTGTGGGATCATGGGAGATTTCTGGTGCTCGTCCTGGATCACAGGCTGCGCTGATCGTTTCCCAGAATGCATCATGAGAAGCGAGAATAGAAGCAACTCAACCCAAACTGCAGCAAACAAGCTCCTTTCTAAATTTAAAGATGCTCATTCAACATGTTATTTGTTTACCTCAGTATTAATACTTAGTATAACATTTACTGGAGGATGTCCCACCAGCTGATGTTGTTGTTGTTTGTTGTTCATCTTCAATCTCTGATAATGATGATGTAGAGGAAACCTGTCGAGCAGTGTCTGACAGCCTGTTTCTTTTCCAAATGATATATAGAATAATATATCTACAGTCCTGTATATAGTTCGCTCTATAGATTATGAATATGACTAGTCCTCTCTCTAGAAGACCCTATAAAGCGACCTAGGGACCAGTGCGTCTTTCTCAACAGCAGGTGGCAGTGCCGTGTTTTCCACGATCTGCAGTGAACGCAGCATCCCGTCAGTACGTCATCACGTCGCGCTCGTGCCCTGCCTCGCTCCTCCTCCTCTGAAGCTCAAACATCATCATGGTGAGTCCGCGTTTCCTCTCGAATCCGCTTCATTTAAACTCGTTCCTCTGTTTCCCGTCGTCTCTGCGTGTGTTTCGGACCCGGAGCCGCTCGACGCGCCCGGGCTGCGGCCGCGGCTCGTCCCGGGAGCCGCGCAGCCGGCGCCGCTTCCCCGGCCGGGAAGCACATGGGCGTCATGATGCGCTAGCGGCTAAGCTAGCTAAGCTAAGCGCAGACACGCAGCAGTTTGAGAAACCACGCACAGAATCCACGCAGCTGCGCGTGTTCTCCTGGAGCTGAATCTGAGCTGTGACGTTTCAAGTCGCGTCTTGTCTCAGTTTGAGCGGATCGCTGCTTCTCCTTCCTCTTAGCTAACTGTTAGCATGCTAGGTTAGCATGTCACCGGGGCTTTGTGACTGTCTCAGAGAACCTCCCTCACGCTCATGAATAAAAAGTCCGATGAAATATTACATATAAAGTGGCGTTTATATTCTCACGTGACCATCGAACGTCATCTGTAGATATTTTTTAACGTTTAAAATTAAATTCTTAAATTTAAACGTTAAAAGCTTCTCGAGGTTTCCAGCATCACAGGGGCGGGGCTCGGCCGCTGCTGCTTTCAACGCTGCTCGGAGAGAAAGAGTCCAACTGTTAAATATCAGCGTTTTGTGCGTTGATACTTTATCACATTAAATTTATATTAACTGCGTCACATCGACTTGTAGCTGCACCCAGATCTGCGCTAGAGATCCTCAGCGAGTCTGTTCATAACGGATTGTTTCATTGAAGATGCTGCTCTGCTCATTCAAATACATGTCCGGTTCATATGTTGAACATCTGTCACATTTGACAGATCCATCACACTGACTGGTTGATTAGTTGATGGGTTAATTGATTGATTGGTTAATTGATCCTTGTCTCTCTCTCTCTCTCTCTCTCTGCAGGCGTCCCTATCAATGGCCCCGGTCAACATCTTCAGACATGGAGCTGATGAAGAGAAAGCTGAAACTGCACGACTGGTGCGTGGGGTTCTATTCTGCTGTGAACTCCTTGAATTAATAAAATAATTATTTTATTAATGAATATTGAGATGACACTGAGCTTCTGTGATTTCTCCGCAGTCGTCTTTCGTCGGTGCCATTTCCATCGGCGACCTGGTGAAGAGCACTCTGGGCCCCAAGGGGATGGTGCGTCACTCAGATCTGACTTATTAATCTGACTTATTAAACCTTTTGATTCTAGTTTAAGTTTGAAAAAAGGCTAAATTATATAAATCCAAAAGTCTCTTGTTGTGCTTGAAAGTATAAAAGGTAGAATCTGTATCCAGCCTCCCTAAAGAAAGGATCTGTCTTATCGTTTCTCAGGATAAGATCTTGATGAGTGGATCGAAAGGCTCCGCGGTGACGGTGACCAATGACGGAGCCACGATCCTGAAAGCCATCGGAGTCGACAACCCTGCGGCCAAAGTGCTGGTTGGTGAGTGAAGAAGCTGAAGGTCTAACACAAGTGAAGATTAGATACCGACAAATTGACACTTCTATCGTGGTAAATAATCTGTGATGTCTCCGGCCACAGAATCCAAACAAACTGAGTTTATTATCACGTGACAGAAGAATCTCACATGAAACAAGTCAAACTGATAATAATCAACAACCAGAGACGTAGAGAAAAATAACATGGAGAGAAAAACTGATAAAAGAAACATGTGACACTGAGGATGTGGAAACCAGTCGCTCTGAATTAAATTGTTTGAAACGCTGGAACTCCTTGAAGAAGAGAAATGAGTTGTTCTCGGTTTGTGTTCAGACATGTCGAAGGTTCAGGACGATGAAGTCGGAGATGGAACCACGTCCGTCACCGTGCTGGCGGCCGAGCTGCTGAGGGTAACGAGCCCTCGTGTTGATTCTCCAGCTGACTTAAGATTTAAAGAGTCTGTTCACTGTTTCTGCTGAGAGGAAAGAAGTCGCTCTCTAACGCCACTGATCTCTCACAGGAGGCGGAGATCCTGATCGCCAAGAAGATTCACCCCCAGACCATCATCTCCGGCTGGAGGAAGGCGACCCAGGTGGCCAGAGAGGCCCTGAGGGACGCCGCCGTGGACCACAGGTGAGACGGCTCGGAGAGTCTGGACGGGAATCAAACCCCTCTGCTCGTGTGTCTAATCTTTGTCCTCCTCTCCTGCAGCAACGACCCGGCTCGTTTCCAGGAGGATCTGCTGAACATCGCCCGCACCACTCTGTCCTCCAAACTGCTGACTCACCACAAAAACCACTTCTCCCAGCTCGCCGTCGACGCTGTCATGAGGCTGAAAGGCTCCGGGAACCTGGAGGCCATCCACGTCATCAAGAAGCTGGGAGGCAGCCTCACCGACTCGTACCTGGATGAAGGTGAGGGCGCGGGACACGTGTCATCCCTCCCAACCCTGACCTGCTCTCTGATTGGTCGATGTAACGTCACATCTTTCTCGTCTGTCCAGGTTTCCTGTTGGACAAGAAGATCGGCGTGAACCAACCCAAGAGGATGGAGAACGTCAACATCCTGATCGCCAACACCGGCATGGACACCGACAAGATCAAGGTGCGATGCTTCCTCGGTCACAGATTCGTGAATGTAGCGTGGCGAACCTTCGGTGGAGTAGATCAGTAGCTTAGCTTTGTGTGAAGTTAAACTTTGTGTGTGTGTGTGTCAGGTCTTTGGCTCCAGGGTTCGCGTGGACTCGATTGCGAAGGTTGCAGATATCGAACTGGCAGAGAAGGAGAAGATGAAGGAGAAGGTCGACCGGATTCTGAAGCACGGAATCAACTGTTTCATCAACAGGTACGAGAACATTGAAATGACAACTACAGAGTAACGAGGATCCACAATTAAGTGTTTGATCATTTACTTTTATAGCAACATATCAATTTTATTGTTTTATTGAATTTCAATCGTTTTAATGTACATGGTCGTTAGCTGCTCCCCTGGACAGATCGTTTAGTTCTAGAAATGGAAGGGGAGAAATGACAGCAGTGAGTATCATCCACCAGGGGGCGTCATTGCTGACTTGTGTCTTGTGTTGCAGACAGTTGATCTATAACTACCCCGAGCAGCTGTTCGCTCAGGCCGGCATCATGGCCATCGAGCACGCAGACTTCTCTGGCGTGGAGCGCCTCGCGCTGGTCACCGGTACGTGATTCATTTCTTTCTTCTGTTCTATTCATAGATTTTGCTTTTCACATTCTACATCTTTCAACACAATCTATGAAGATTAATTTAGGGTTTCTTCTGCGCATGCATCACATAGTGGCAGAGAGATTGATTCATGATGTGTTGTATCACAACCTTATTCATCTGTGTGTGTGTGTAGGGGGGGAGATCACCTCCACCTTCGACCACCCTGAGCTGGTGAAGCTCGGTCACTGCAAGCTGATCGAGGAGGTGATGATCGGAGAGGACACACTCATCCACTTCTCTGGAGTCGCCATGGGTACACACACACACACACACACACACACTGACTGCAGTTGGAAGCATGATGCATGTTTACATCTCTGAGGCTCTGACTAATCCCCCCCGTCCTCAGGTGAGGCGTGCACCGTGGTCCTGCGAGGAGCGACTCAGCAGATCCTGGACGAGGCGGAGCGCTCTCTGCACGACGCTCTGTGTGTGTTGGCTCAGACCGTGAAGGAGCCGCGCACCGTCTACGGAGGAGGTACAGAGCCACATGTTTAACATCCTTTGTCCCTGCACGTACTCGCCACCGCTAACCTGACTCCTCCTCCATCAGGCTGCTCCGAGATGCTGATGGCCAAGGTGGTGTCTGACCTGGCCAACAGGACGCCAGGGAAGGAGGCGGTGGCCATGGAGTCGTTTGCCAAAGCTCTGATGATGGTACGTTCATGTCGGTTCTCTTTTATTCTGAAGGTGGAGCGGGGGGGGGGGGGGGGGGGGGGGGTTGACACAGAATCGTTGGATTTCAGCTTCGTTACAGGTTCAAACGTCACATGATGAGTTCAAAGACCCTCAGGAAGTTGGGTTACAAAACAAATTAGTGACTTCAGTCGAAACAAAATCTTTAAATTCTTATTTTTTTCTGCTCTGAAGAGATTCAGGAGAAACCGTCTGAAAAAAGAGTCGGCACCCGGACCGGTTTGATTTTGATGAAACTTATGAATAATCTGTTTCCCGCTCCAGCTGCCGACCATCATCGCTGACAACGCCGGCTACGACAGCGCCGACCTGGTGGCTCAGCTGAGAGCTGCTCACGTGGAGAACAAGAACCAGTTCGGACTGAGTGAGTCACACGGAACAAAAACACAAATATTAAGCTTCTCTGAGAAGCCTGTTTTTACATCTGATGAGTTGGGAACGTGTCACCGGAGGTTTTAACGTCACCCGACCCGTTTCTCTCCCTGCAGACATGTCTGAAGGCATCATTGGCAACATGGCGGAGCTCGGCATCACGGAGTCGTTCCAGGTGAAGCGTCAGGTGTTGCTGAGCGCGTCTGAGGCCGCGGAGATGATCCTGAGAGTCGACAACATCATCAAAGCTGCTCCCAGGTCAGTCACCACCACGGATACAACACGAAACCATGTGACTGTTAAATCTGCTCCCGACAGGAAATCACGTTCAGCTGCAGAGAATCATTAAAACAGCCTCGTGGCTGTTTTGTCTTTAAGTTTTGACATTTTGTTTTTGTCCTGATCGTAGATTAGCAATATGAAGTTTCATAAATTTGAAAATACAAGTTCCTCAGTCCTTAATTTTGTTTTTATTTATTTATAGGAAGAGAGTTCCCGACCATCACCCCTGCTAGAGGAGGAGAAAGATGAGGAAGAGCGAGGGGCATCGGTTTTGTTATTTATAACCTCTTTGTCGTTCAAATCAAAGAAACGCTCCGCTGGTCTTTTTTTCTCTGTCATTAAACTCACTGTGGATGCACTGCTAATGCTAGCTGGACTGAACGCTAACAGTGGATGAGTTCGTACAGTTTGTTTCTGATGCTAACATTAGCCGCAGTCGCAGCGCTCTGCTTGAGGCCAGCTGGGCTAACGTTAGCACAGTTAGCGTTTAGAAAGGAAGTTTGGACGTTGTTTTTGTTTACTGAAATAAATGAACCAATCATCCTCAGTGGTTTGTCTGTTTTCTTAAAGTTGTGGCTCCTGAGTGTTGAGCGTTTGAATCAAGTAACATCCACAAAATATAATAAATATCCAAATTCATACATAGTAAATAAATCAAAGCACTTTCCCCTCACCATGTTATCCACTAAATGACTTTTGCCATCCCACAATTCATTGCAAGAGCAGCTTTATAATTTGTTCATAATATATAATGTAAAAATAATACATAAGAACATTTCCATTCTAACTTCACCGCCATCAAAACTGATTCGATTTTAGTTTTGCATAATAAATACTGCACATCTTCAGCTGAGATCATTTATTCTGGAGCAACTTTTCTAATTTGTGAATTAAACAGATTCTAGTTTAAATCTCAGTTCATCTGAATGAAAACAGATGTTTTTTTTTGTTCCTCTGGATTTTTCCACCTCGTTGGGTCAAAGTGACCGAAACCTCTGAGTCAACACTGACCACACGATGAGTTCAGGGGAAATCAGAAGTTGTTGACCTGAGAGCAACTGACAGATTTGGTTTGTCAGTTACATTCGTGACTCAAGTGCTGTGAAACTTTTATTTTCGTCTTCACGAATCTGCATAAAGTTCACGAGAGGATAAAAATCAGAAACTTTTTAATAGCATGACAGCTTCCAGGAGGGAAGCTGGTTAATCTCTATCGCCCCCGATTGGCTGAAGTATGAGTTATACATTTGATTTGTTAAACGAGCTGAGCAGCATGATTGACAGCTGACACTTAGTAGTGATCGGTGAGGACCTCGATACTGGCTCCCCACCGGGTCACCACTGGGTCACCACTGCACAGAATCTAACCAGGACGTCAGAGATGATGTGGAGCCTCTTCAGGACTAAGCTCTGGTCCCCATGAGGTACACTGGTCCTGAAGAGGAAACACACACACACACACACACACACACTCTGAGGGTTTGTGATGTCACACAGACTCAGATCCAATCAGAGCTAAGAGAACCCTGATAAACCTCAGGTCTGCTGAGCTGCAGGGACAGACGGACTGACAGACATGTCGAGGCTGCTGCTGCTGGTTCTGCTGAGTTGGACATGGACGGGCTCAGCTGTGGTCAGGTAGAAGAACCCACCTTCATTCATATCAGTGGTTCTGCTTCTAGACGAGGACGGTTTGATTTCTGTTTTCTCTCAAGTTCGACTCAAAGTTAGTTTTTGAGATGAGTTCTTCTCATTAAAGATATAAACGATTCAGTCAGTAAACGGTAGAAGCTGAACTCCCCCCCCCCCCCCCCCCCCCCGGCAGGATCCCTCTGAGGCGGGCGCCCTCCCTCCGCTCCCAGCTGCGGGCGGACGGCCTGCTGGAGCACTTCCTCCGGGATCACCGGCCGGACACGTTCAGCCGCCGCTACGCTCAGTGCTTCCCCCCCGGCACGCCCTCGCTGCGCCTGGGCCGCTCCAGTGAGAGGATCTACAACTTCATGGATGTAAGAATGATGACACTGACCGTCAGGTGGAGAGGTTGCTGGTTCAAACCTCGCCACTGCTAAAAACAGAGAAGAATGATTTCCTGTACGTCTGCTGAAGTGCTCCTGTGCAAGGCTCCAAACCCCAAACTGCTCAAGAGGCCTCAGGATTGTATCTCTCACTTTGTAACCTCCTCTGTGTTTAAATGTAATTTGATTATTCATTTATTGGTTTTAGATGTGTTGCAGTTTGTGTGCCTTGCTCATGGTCCCACGTCAGAATAAAGTCGAGTGTTTCTTGTGTTGTGGTGAAATAGAGCTGACGCTGTGTGTTTGTGTTTCAGGCTCAGTACTACGCTGACATCAGGCTCGGGACGCCGGAGCAGAACTTCTCTGTGATCTTTGACACCGGCTCAGCGGATCTCTGGGTCCCATCGTCCTACTGTGTCAGCCAAGCCTGTGGTACCACAACACAGACACACAACACTTGTGTTTGAGTTGTGGGTCAGAACGGACTGACTCTGGTTTAGTGTGATAACAAGTCCAAGGTCTCTCCACCCCCCCACCCTCTCTCTCTCTCTCTCTCTCTCTCTCGCTCTCTCTATCTCTCTGTGTGTGTGTGTGTGTGTGTGTGTGTGTGTGTGTGTGTGTGTGTGTGTGTGTGTGTGGTGGGGGGGGTGTGTTACAGTGTCACACCGTCGTTTCAGGGCTTTTGACTCGTCATCATTTCATCCCGACGGCCGGATGTTCGGGATCCACTACGGATCGGGTCACCTGCTGGGCGTCATGGCCAGAGACACACTGAAGGTCTCTGCTGTCCTGTGGACGTCTCAATGAAAGACTGTCCCTGTGGCTGATGCGTTACGACACGCACAATATGTTGTTGTTTAGAGAATGAAGTGTGTTACTCAGTTTTGTGGCATCAGCATAACAGTGGCAGCAGAAACTTTGACTCAGACAAATAGCGAGAGGAGAATTTCATATAAAGAGAAAATAAAAGTGGGTCTTTAATCCCTCCCTGAGGGACACCACATATTATAGGAAAACATTGTGAATATATTCTGATTTCCAGGCAGAAATGCATATAAATAATAATAAAGATGTCCTCAATATAGAAATATATACTGGTTATTTACTGGAACACTTTGTTGTTTGGGCCTGCTATGTAGTTTTACACATCAACCATGTAATTTAGTATAGATTATATTCTAAATGGAAACATTGTTCAACTGGTACACCACCAAGTATGGGATAATCTTTAATCACTGTACTGCTGCAGATGCACTGAATATGCAATACTGAAATTTGTGTAACAGTTCAGAGTTACGTTTTTAGTATACAATGAGTCTTTAATCCCTCCCTGAGGGACACCACATATTATAGGAAAACATTGTGAATATATTCTGATTTCCAGGCAGAAATGCATATAAATAATAATAAAGATGTCCTCAATATAGAAATATATACTGGTTGTCTTCTGTCTCAGGTCGGTGGTCTGACCATCCTGAACCAGGAGTTTGGGGAATCTGTCTACGAGCCTGGGGCCACGTTCGTATTAGCCAAGTTTGATGGCGTCCTGGGGATGGGCTACCCGGCCCTTGCAGAGATCCTTGGAAACCCTGTTTTCGACAACATGTTGGCGCAGAAGACGATGGATGAACCAGTCTTCAGTTTCTACCTCAGCAGGTACGACTTCACCAGTTAGAAGGAATTCATGTTGTGACACTTTTCTCGTGGAGATTCAGCAGAGAAAAGCTTTCGTGTGTTGGACATTTGTTCTAAAGGGATTCTGGGAATCTAAACCAAACATAAACTGTTCAGTATAATTTATAAAAATAATTTATAAAAATAAAAACTGCATTTTCATTGTCGTGTTTGTGTCGCTGCAGAAAATCAGGTGGCGGTAGCTCCGAAGGTGAACTGATGCTCGGTGGCACCGATGAGTCGATGTACATTGGACCCATAAACTGGAATCCAGTGACTGCTAAGGGATACTGGCAGATTAAAATGGACAGGTTACATGAATTTATCTTTATTTTGATCTTAACCCCAAATTAAAGTTACTAAACTGTACTGACATTCAGAAATATCATTTTATTTCATTATTTTTGTGGCACGTTTAGTGAATATCAGTTACAGCTCATGACCATATCCAATAAACACACAGGTGTGTGTAGTGTGTGTACATCATGTTGGGGTGCCATGCAGTACACTTATCAACCACCAGGGGCAGTACAAAGATGTATTAGACAAGGTGCCATCATTACAGCATTAAAAGCAGATGTTTAACTGCCCCTGTGAGGACATGTTGTCCTCATCATAGTCAACACAGCGTGGTGAATAATGACGTCTGTGTGTGTCTGTGTGTGTCTGTGTGTGTCAGTGTGGCGGTGCAGGGTGTGAGTTCCTTTTGTCCTCGTGGTTGCCAAGCGATTGTCGACACAGGAACTTCCCTGATTGCTGGACCGAGCAACGACATCTTCAACCTCCAGCAGCTGATCGGAGCCACGCCCACAAACATTGGAGAGGTAAACAAACCAAATCTATATTGATCTTGTATCTGAAAGTTGAATTCTGAAAACTTGGCAGAAAGTAGAATGTGACCTTTGTGTGTGTTTAGTTTGTTATCGACTGCACCAGGTTGTCCAGTTTGCCACATGTGACGTTTGTGCTGGGGGGGAGAGAGTACACACTGACTGCTGAACAATACGTCAGGAAGGTAATGGCCCTTCTGGTGTGTTACTGGTTGTGCTCTGTTACCAGTACAAGGCCCATTCTGTTGTGTAATATGAAACCTCTCTGATCTCCAGGAGATGCTTGGTGACAGGGAGATGTGTTTCAGTGGATTCCAGAGCGTGGACATTCTTTCCCCTCAGGGCCCCCTGTGGATTCTGGGAGATGTATTTCTGACCGAGTTCTACAGCGTCTTCGACCGAGGACAGGACCGGGTCGGCTTTGCACCCGCTAAGCACCCGAGCAAAGAGTGACCATCATCGGCTAACAGCTGGATCAGCAATAAATATATTGATAAGAAATGTCATTTGTCATTGATGGTTGTTTTATTCAAAAAATGTGTTTGTGGTGATTCAGCAGCAGCAACAGATAAAGTGAATTTATCACTTCAAGATGCATTTACAAAATCAGATAATATCACAATCGTTACAAATAAACAGCCGATTTTGTTCCAAAAGTATTTTCTAGAAACTTTTAAAGTCAATAATCCTGAGGAGCAGCACACGATGGAATCGGTTTGGTCTGTGGAGTCGGAGATTAAAACACCTTTTTCACTTTTCTAAAAACCCATTAATGTGTGTGTCTGTTGTCTGCGATGTGAGTCGACACATGTCTCACGTCTGGGTCGAGGACTCCACTTGTTCACGGGTTCAAATCGGCTCCGATCAGAACTGATGGAAAAGAGACACCTGGGAGAAAGCGCGGTGAGACAGTGCCTCATTTCCAATATGTCCATGATGCACAGGGGAAAAAGAGAAAACTCCTTTACTTACAATGTGAAAGGATTCAAACACATTTTAAAAATATAACCACATTCTAAAAACCTGCGCATGGCTGCTAATTCTTGTGTAAAATAGGATTAGGTGTGGATTACCTTCAGTTCCTCTACTAGTCACTAGGTGGTATCCAAAATAGTTTTTATGCCAAATTTGATTTATTTTTGTCTCCAGTAACAAAAAAACCTGAACAGTTAATCAAGCTTAAGGCTTCATATCGTTCAAGAATTGAAGTCGTCAGCTCAGTGACTGGTTCTGTTTGGCTCTGTTGGGTTCTGTTTGGTTCTGTTGGGTTCTGTTGGGTTCTGTTTGGATCTGTTGGGTTCTGTTTGGCTCTGTTGGGTTCTGTTGGGTTCTGTTTGGTTCTGTTTGGTTCTGTTTGGCTCTGTTGGCCCAGTGTTCTGTTACTAAGTGAGTGATTCTCTGTTCTCTCCTGAACGGTGTGACTGGAAGTTGTTGTTTTCGATGTCCTTGCTGTTGTTGGTTCTGTCGGACTTGTCGCCCTCAGTCATTCCCTGGAAGCCGGGGTCCTGCTCGGGGTCCGGGAGCTGCAGCGTGGCGCTCGGTGGACCAGGTGATCTTCTGGACTGGAATTGAACCAGACATCTCCTACGCCTCCCCAGGCCATTGGGGCTCGGCAGGCTGCGAACCGACCACTTTGACGTCTGCCTGGAGAACTGCAGGGAGAACTGGCGCCTTCGGGGTCGAGCCGATTGCCGATTTTGGATATTTGTTACTGTCCACTGGAATTCCTTCGGTCCTAATTGAGTGGGGGAGCAACAAACCAAGGAACTGGCCCTGGACAAACAAAGGTTATTAAAGTCAAGGAATCGATACTTAGAAATATGAGATTGGAACAAGAATTAGAACATACCTCCGCCCAGGAGACCCTTACATTCAAACAAGCTGCACCAAATTTGACTCATAGATATCAATGCCCTGAATGGGCCAGATCTTTTCATCTACATCCATTAATTATTTCCCAGGAAAACTGTGAGAATGTTAGAAAATGTCCAAAGAAAGTGATCAAAGTTTTACTGGTGATCAAAGTTGTTTTTGCAAAATTCTGCTGACAAACCGACAAACAGATGGAACCATCAGCTCCTTGGTGTGTTCACACAGAGACTGGCTCGGTTGTTTATCTCAGGACCACAGCACAACAGTTTAGGTATCAACAGAGAAGTACAGACCCAAATGTCCTGGCACTTTCAGCAGAACATGATGAATCACCTTGGATGTTCCAGGCCTGGCGCCTCCTCCGTGGAGGAAGGATCCAAACCGTTGTGGACGTTCACCACCTCGGCGTCGACAGAAGAATCCATCTTGTTCCAGACTTCAAACACTGGCTGGCTGATGAGAAGAAAGGGGCTACTGTTGACCTCCCTCAATGTGGTCAAGGTGTCCATGGGAGGAGGGGGGGTGACCAGGGAGGGGGTTGGGGCCAGGCCACCTGCACCTGGACTGAGCCTGAATGAACAGGAAGTGAGAACACAGAGATCAGTGCGCCTCATTCACAAAGGGAGTTCTTCTTAAAACTCGCTAACACAGTTTTCCTGAAGATTGTGACATTCACCAATGTTTCTTATCTGATATTTGTTCCTTTGTAAGAACATGATCCCGATGAAGAGAACTGTACCTGACGTCTGGGAAGACCCTTCCTGTGGCATCACTGCTGTGCCGTTTGAAGATGGGTCGAGGAGGTCGAAGTTCAGGAGGCTCCTGGACGCTCATCAGCCGGCGGACTCGCCCAAGAACCTGCAAATTAAATTCAGAGAGTTCTAGTTTAAGAATGAAATAACTAAACCGGAATTAAACCATAACCTGGTTGGCAGAGTTAAAAATAAATTATATTACCGACTCTTGGCGCCGGGTCAGTACAGACTCGGGCTGCCGAGGACTGCTGTCGCTAACGTCGGCCTCGTCAAACTGGAGAATATCTGAGAGTCTGAAAGAGACGTTGGATCAAATGTTTTTCTGTTTTTAAAAGGTTTAATAGTTTTATCTGCAAAATCCGTCACAGTTCAATTCAGACCTGTTTTGAGATGAACCCTATGAGGAGCAATAACAGCTCCACTTCCATAACGATGATGTAGTAAATCTATTATATATCTATCTTAACAGTAAAATCAGCAAAAGCTCAGAATGAATCCCTGCTAACAACTTTCATCACCAGCAAAGAGATCGAGATGATCGTTTCAACTAAGTGAACTGATTGGTTGAAATGATCATATAAGCGAATGATTAACATGCAAAATATGCGTGACTGCGTATTGACCCCATGTCGGTGGTGGAGCCGAGGAATGAGGGGATGCAGTAGTCGGAAGCAGCCAGCGTGTACGGTGGTTGAGCGTCGCGGTCGTTCCAGTAAATGTCTTTGGTCATGTGAGGAAAGTTCATGTGCATTTCATCCACAGCCAACAGCGACACCTGCAGGAACAGGGAAACATGACGGGATAGTGGTGTGTTGTTTTAATCAGACACTATATTATTAAAAAGCATCTTAATCCATCACAATGTTAGAAATAATTAACAATTTCATATTAATATGGAATAAACAGAAATCAAACCTATTTTATGACTACAAAGGCAAATTGTTCAGAAATTTTCATCGTCTGCCTTTCATCTATTAAAGGCAGACATGAAAGGTTCTAAACAAGTTTATATTGTCTTTCATGCCTTTCATGAGATGTGTATAAATGCGTTCCGCCGCTCCTCCTCCTCACATCTCATCTGATCCATAGAAACGATGGAGGCACCAAAGAAAGCTCCAGCACCCAAGAAGGGCTTCAAGAAGGCGATGACCAAGGTCCCCGGCAAGAAGAGGAAGAGCCGCAAGGAAGTCTTCTCTATCAACGTGTACAAGGTGCTGAAGCATTTGCAACCCGACATCAGCATCTCCACCAAGGCCATGGCCATCATGAACTCCTTCGTGATGGACATCTTCGAGCGTATAGCCGGGGAGGCCTCCCGCCTGGCTCTCTACAACAAGCGCTCCACCATCACCTCCCGGGACATCCAAACCGCCGTCCGCCTGCTGCTGCCCGGGGGGCTGGCCAGGTACGCCATGTCCGAGGGCACCAAGGCCGTGACCAAGTACAACAGCTCCAAGTGAACTGCGGGGACCCGCTTCCACCCAACGGCTCTTTTAAGAGCCACCCACCGGCTGGAGACAAACGGTCCTGATGCTTCCATGTTCACACTCACCTGCTCCGTCCTCCAGTTCCCATGAAGCTGATCAGAGCCAGGTGGAGGGTTTAGATCCCATGGGTCACATGTTTCATATGAGACTCATTATGCATCAATATGAGCTAAAACACCAGATTACAAACAGCTTCTGATCTAAACCTCAAACTAGATCCCAACTGTTTGTTTTACAGCAGCTTCATCTGACACGTGTCAATGATTGACGAGGTGCAGAGGAAGTGACTGTGATAACACTGGACTGATGTTACTCATGTAGATGCTTCATACAATAATAATGAACTGGGATGGATTCATAATTATATTTGATCTGTCAGCTCCACTTCCTTCCACTGTCCAGAAACTAAGAGCTGAACAGAAACCATCTCTGAGAGGAACTCATTTAACTACTGAACACAACTGCACATACATTTCAAAAGGCCATACTATTAATGGGGAAATCTGTAGAAGAACATGTAGAAAATAAACAGAAATCAAACCTATTTTATTAAGTTGTGATAAACTTACAGATTTCCCCCTTTGTATGGCCTCTTGAAATGTATGCACAGCTGTATGTAAGTGTGTGGCTGAAATAGTCATTGTTATACATCGTATGAAGTGTGTGATATTAAATCAAACATACAAATGTATCATCTGTGAGTGTGGTTATTAATATAATAATATTAATATAATACATCATAGGATAATTGATTGTCATGTGTAAAGTTCAATTAATAGGAGTTTATAGATTATTCTTCTCTGTTGGTTTAAATTGGTCAGAACCTTCCACCTTCTGCCTGGTGACCAGCTCAGCCAATCACAGGCGGGGGACCGCACAGCTTCATTTGAATGTGATGTATTTAAATCCGCTCTTCCGCGCCTCCCCCTCACATCTCATCTGATCCACAGACACGATGCCGGAACCAGCGAAGGCTCCAGCGCCCAAGAAAGGCTCCAAGAAGGCGGTGGCGAAGGCCCCCGGTAAGGGCGGAAAGAAGAGGAGGAAGTCCAGGAAGGAGAGCTACGCCATCTACGTGTACAAGGTGCTGAAGCAGGTGCACCCCGACACCGGCATCTCCTCCAAGGCCATGGGCATCATGAACTCCTTCGTGAGCGACATCTTTGAGCGCATCGCCGGGGAGGCCTCCCGCCTGGCTCACTACAACAAGCGCTCCACCATCACCTCCCGGGAGATCCAGACCGCCGTCCGCCTGCTGCTGCCCGGGGAGCTGGCCAAGCACGCCGTGTCCGAGGGCACCAAGGCCGTGACCAAGTACACCAGCTCCAAGTGAACTGCGGGGACCCGCTTCCACCCAACGGCTCTTTTAAGAGCCACCCACCGGCTGCCTGGAGACAAAAAGTCCTGATGCTTCCATGTTCACATTCACACACACTCACTTCCTTGAGTTCCCATGAGGCTCATCAGAGCCGGGTGGAGGTTTCAGGTCCCACGAGTCACATGGTTCATATGAATCCTAATGAGACTCATCACGCATCCATATGATCAAAACATCTAACTAGAACAGTTTATTTGCAGCAGCTTCACCTGACACGTGTTCAAACTCTTAGCAGATGATTGATCAGGTGTGAAGGAAGTGACGTTAACACTGACCGTTCATTGTTGATGATTCATACAATAATGAACTGGGACATATCGATCAATGTTCATTATTTTATACTATCTGTCAACGCAGTTGCACTTCCTGCCACTGACCAGAAAGCATGGAACACACTTCCGTCCATGTCCCGTGTGTTCACATGGAGCAGCAGGGTCTAATCCCTCAGCTGATGTGTGTATGGTTCTGTTTGACGAAGGGTCACACAGGGACACGAACACAGCTCCTAACAACTCAGCTGAGAGGACGTGCTGAAGCGACACGTGTTGACATGCGTCACTTCACCATGAGAAGGGAGACACTGATGTGTTGTTACCGGGCTTCGTGTCTTTGATGAGGAGATTCTGCCAAACTGTGTTTTACCAGCAATATCCAAATTTTGGATCGATAAAGAACACATGTATTCTTTTGTATTTAGCTCAGAGATATGGCCTCTTATAAGCCACTAATATATATTGTCTAAATATATGTATTAATAACGTAACACAAGGTACAACTGTTTGTGTGACACTGAGCCGGGTCAATCTGAACATTAGATCAATAAACTACAGAATATAAAAGTGACAGGATGACGCGTGCACGTGTTTTTACAGTCTCTGCTTGTGTGACTGATTTCTGAAGGAAGTCATATTAACGGTATAAATCAGCTGTCTTTAATTTAACGGCGTCAGAGTGAAACTGTTAAATGACTTGTTATGAGTCGTCATGTGTTGATTTATTGTATTTTGTTTCTATTGACATTAGAGGTGAATCATGAGCAGCAGCCTGCAGGACACATGTTCTCTGCTCGGCTCCGCTGCGTCCTGATCCCAGGTGTGTTTGCTGCCGACAGAAAGCGTCAGTTTATCGTGAAATAATCATGTGTAGCTGAGTGTTTTCACACCCAACACCCAAGACTAACATTTGGGGCAGATGGTGAACTGGTTTTGATGGAGCTCCGGAGCATTTTAAACCATTTTAGGGGATAAATTAGTGGGAAAACACGGTGATCGGCGCCGCTCACCGCGGTGAACAGGCGAGGTTTCGGGGCTCCACGGGCCAAACACCCCGATCCCCGGAGCTCTGCGTACCTCCTACTTGAGGACACACGCGCCCGGTGTCGGTTGTAACCGCCGCGGACACTTGTCGTCTCTTCCACGGTGATTTTATGGCGTGTTATCGGTGAGAAGAAAACACAAGTGCCCGGTGTTCGCAGCTCAGCCAGCCGCGGCGGGCGGAGTTGACTCTCCACGGTTCTCATGGTGTGTTTAAGACCGGCCTCCCGCTGCAGGACATCACCACTCTGACTGACACCGAACAGCAGAACCATGGCAGAAGAAGTTCCCACTCCAGCGCCGACCAAGGCCCCGAAGAAGGCGGCAACCAAACCGAAGGCGGCAGCCAGGCCCAAGAAGACCGGACCCAGCGTCCGCGATCTCATCGTCAAGGCCGTGACCGCCTCCACCGAGCGCAACGGCATGTCGCTGGCCGCCCTGAAGAAGGTTTTGCTGGCCAGCGGCTACGATGTGCTGAAGAACAACAGCCGCGTGAAGGTCGCCGTCAAGGCGCTCGTCGACAACGAGGTCCTGGTTCAGACCAAGGGAACCGGCGCATCCGGCTCCTTCAAGCTGAACAAGACCGCCTCCAAGAAGGCCGCCGCTAAGAAGCCCGCCGCCAAAGCCAAGAAGAGCCCGGTGAAGAAAGCTCCCGCGGCAAAGAAGGCTGTCGCAGCCAAGAAGACCGCGGTTGCCAAGAAGTCACCGAAGAAGGCGAAGAAACCGGCGGCGGCACCCAAGAAGGTGACCAAGTCCCCGAAGAAGGCCGCCAAGAGCCCGAGGAAGCCGGTGAAGAAAACCCCGGTGAAGAAGGCTCCGGCCAAGAAGCCAGCGGCGAAAAAGGCACCTGCCAAGAAGCCCGCGGCGGGGGCGAGGAAGGCGCCATCCCGGAGGAAGTGAGCGGACCAAGACCCGAACCCCAACAAAAGGCTCTTTTAAGAGCCACACACCCGAGACCCGAGAGAGCCGGTTCCTACCCTCACACTGAGTTCACACAATACTTCTACATGATCCATACCACAAGACTTCATACTTCTACTTGATCTATATCACAATAGTTTATATTTCTACATGATCTACATCACTATACTTAATTCTTCTACGTGATCTATATCACAATACTTTATACTTATACATGATCTACATCACAATACTTAATACTTCTACGTGATCTGTATCACAATACTTTATACTTATACATGATCTACATCACAATACTTAATACTTCTACGTGATCTGTATCACAATACTTTATACTTCTACATGATCTACATCTCAACACTTTATACTTCTACATGATATATAGCACAATACTTTACAGTACCTGGAATATGTCTTACATTCTGAGCAGCGCTTTGTATTTCAAGTTACTAATACTCTAGTTATACTGTTGTAACATGTATTAATAATTATATACAAACTTAAGCTACATTTACACTATCAGATATTATGTAATGTACATAATTTACAGTATTATTCATCTAAATATTATCAGGACATGCACAATAATGAGTCACTGTTCTGTATGTAAACACGTAACTGTACATGTTGCTACAGCACATATGTCAAATAGTATTTCTCTTATGCTTGGGTCACGATGAGACTTTATTAATCCTGTAGGGAAATACTTGTATATGAGTAATTGGCAAGAAGCTGTGAGTGCATGAACATTCACTACAGACATCATTAAATAAACATTTTCTAGTAAAACATGAATCATTATGAAAATGTATTTTGCATTTCTCCTTTCATTGATTTCTGTATTTGTACGGTCATTTATTAATGTATCCTACATATATTAGTTTCTGTATTTCTACCTCATGGAAACTTAGTCCTCAGACCAGAATGATTACATTTAGTTTATTAAAGTCCTGAAGTGTCCGTGTGACGTAGTGGTGAACGGGCCACTTCGTGGGTCTGATACCGGACTGGACTCCGGAGCCTCCACGGGACCGCGGGTGACGGTGATCACCACAGGGACCGTGAAGAGGAGCAGGGCTCGGGGAAACTCGGAGTCGGTCCACATTGAGCGAGCATCGCGGGGCGGATCCTTCGAGACGAACGACTTTTGGCGCCCGTTTTTGAAAAGAGTTCCCTCCAATAAGCAGCGCAGTTCCGGGTGGTGGGTCGCTCTCTGGGCGGCGCTGAGCCCCAGGAGGGATCCGCTCTCCAATCAGGGGTCGCAGCGTCACCCAAGCGGGAGCCGGTCCGACGGTTTAAGAGCAGCCGAGTCCCGCTCACTTCATTCTTATTTTCTCCACAGAACGAGAAACAATGGCTCGAACCAAGCAGACCGCCCGTAAGTCCACCGGAGGGAAGGCTCCCAGGAAGCAGCTGGCCACCAAGGCCGCCCGGAAGAGCGCCCCGGCCACCGGCGGAGTGAAGAAGCCTCACCGCTACCGACCCGGGACCGTGGCTCTCAGAGAGATCCGCCGCTACCAGAAGTCCACCGAGCTGCTGATCCGCAAGCTGCCCTTCCAGCGCCTGGTCCGGGAGATCGCTCAGGACTTCAAGACCGACCTGCGCTTCCAGAGCTCCGCCGTCATGGCTCTGCAGGAGGCCAGCGAGGCTTACCTGGTCGGCCTGTTCGAGGACACCAACCTGTGCGCCATCCACGCCAAGAGGGTCACCATCATGCCCAAAGACATCCAGCTGGCCCGGCGCATCCGCGGGGAGAGAGCCTAACTTGCCCGCATTCCGCTCACCACACAACGGCTCTTTTAAGAGCCACCCACCCGCACTAAAGAGTCAAAGTCCCGCTGCACCACTTCCTCGTGTCATGATCCATCTGGAGCTCGAACGTGTTCTTAAACATTTAAACTTAATCATCCCAGAAAATGTTTGAGTTTAATGATTTACAAACTAGATAGCTTTCACACCGTGCTTGGTTATATGACGTACTGGTCATTAAAAGGTCGAGGCTCAGATCAGAAATAAAACTTCCTGTAGACTTTGAATTTACTCAAATGTTCCTTCCATAATCTCTATCCTTTTCAAAAAAAACTTCCATCTGTCAATCAGGTTGAGGAGCAGTAAGTTGAGGTTCGATCCAGAATACCAACCGATACTTAATACAGTCTATTCATGTAAATAAATTGTATTAGAAGTGAAAATTGGAGATTATTAATCCTTATGCACACGAAAATGGCTGACATGTTTATGACCTCACTCAGACTGCCTATGCTGTCATGACTCCTGATGTCATGGCTTGAAATCATTTTTAGATGTGATGTTACACAACCAAACAAACTCATGAAGTTAATCTCATCGTATTAACCATTAAGATCCAGGGCTCCTGAGCCCCGTCGTACCACCAGAGTTCAGTGCTGGTCTGGGAGCAGCTGTTGAGTTAGAGACTTGATTGTTTACAGCAACAGAATATTAAATACTAGAAACATGATGACACATCCGAGTCCCAGGAGGAGTAGAGCTGAGAAGGAGAAGACGTAGCCCAGGATCTTCTGACGGGAGCTGTAGGGACCTTCTGCCAGGTGCGTGTTGAGCTCTGTTTGAAGGCACTCCACGATAAAAGCCTCTTCAGTCCGGTGGGGGGCAGACAGCACGAAGGTGACCCACAGGCCGTACCTCTGCTGAAGCCTCTTCACAACAGCCTTCCTCACTTCTTTGCACTTTTGCATGTTTGGGACGAGCCCGTCCGGAAGTCCCGCCAGCGTCTCATTGGTCAGACGCTGAATGAGGCTGATGCTCCTCCTGCTGCTGCAGCTCATCAGTGGACCACACTTCTCCACGACGTCAGCAGTGACCATGCTGACTAACACCCGCAGCTGGAGGTCTTCCTCCGTGGGTGCTGAGTGTTCTCCGCTGGTCACCACCTGCTCATCTGGTCTGTGGGCCATCAGCTCATCAAGCGCCATCTCCTCAATCATCTCCACGTCTTTTCTCTATCCCTCAGTAGCCACCTGGTTGTTCATCGTATGAGGATCTGTTGTATCTTCTCCTTTCTTCACGAACGCAGCTGTTTCTGTTTTGCGATGTGCTTTCCGCAAACTGTCTTTGTGCTTCTTCTAATTGAGGTTTATTGTAACGAGGCAACCAAGGTCCAGGTCCACTCCTATGACATCAAAGGCATTTCCTTTGAGGTCATAGGAGTGGACATGGAAATTGTTTGCCTCCCAAACTAAAGATAGAAACAGATTATTTATTCATTTATTTACTTTTGGTGTTTTGTTTACATGTACATATCAATATCACATGTGTTTGGATTTGAACACTATTTTATTTGGCTAATGTGTCAAAAAAATAATAATTGAGTGCAGATTGACTGGGATAGTGCTGAAATGTACAAATGATCCTCTTGATGTAAATATTGCTCAAGTAGCAGAGCAGAGCTGTTGCCTCTAAGGAGCCTGGAGCAGGGACCGAAGCAAAGAAGCTACTTCTTGTAAAGTAAGTTTGAACGTCTCTTGGCAGTGAGAGATCGTTATTCTTAAAATCTTTGTCGATGTCCCACATCTCACTTTGTCATTTCTGTTCCCACCAAAACTGTCCGAGTTTCCATTTCTTTTGGACGAACCATTCTCTGTTAGGAACTAGTTTTCAGAGCAGCGGCGGTTTCCCACCTGAAGGTTCCTGTCGATGATCCAGTTGACCTCGAAGTCTTCGTCGTCCTCTCCGAACGGGTTGATCAGCTGCTCCGCGACCTGACGACCACAAACGCATCATCAACAGGGATTCCACACACACAAAAGTTAATGATGAATATATCACAGGCCAAGTTTCCACAAAATCTAAGACGCACAATCAAGTCCAACACACTTTGTGCAACCAATGTATAGAAACCTGCAACTCAGGCTCATCCAGTATTTCTAACATCTTATTAATATAACGTGGTCGAGACAGAAACAACAGGTCAACCGTGAACCCGTGAATGGGGTCGGTGGTGATGGTCTAATGCACACAGCTCCGGCCTCAGCAAGCGTCTCGCTGTAACTACAGCTGCCACACGGGGGCGCACAGAGGGAAGGAGGGTGTAGAGCTCATAGAAAAGTAAATTTTGACAAACAATAGCCACAGTGATGTATATTAGATCTTTAGTGTGGACGAGTGTGATATTTGGCCAATTGTCAACATACTTAACATTACAGCCTGTAGCTGGTTGTAATGTTGTGGCTCTACGCAGTGATCCACATTATGTGAAGGAATATAGAGAAACAGGAGGATCTTTGTTCTTTAGTAGACGACAAGGTGAACTCACCTTCAGCCAGCCGGAGTAGAAGAAGAACTGCAGCATGGTGTAGACGGGCACGTACATGTCGAGGTCATGACCTTGGTATCCCCTGGTCGGGTCCAGAAACTGTCGACCGATTAGACAAGCCACGAAAAAGGTGTAAACAGCCAGAGTGACGACCTGAAGAGAGAGAGAGAGAGAGAGAGAGAGAGAGAGAGAGAGAGAGAGAGAGAGAGAGAGGCCTCACTGTTTGATCCCCTCCATACTAACACACCTGAAAACGTTCATCACCCGACCGGCCACATTCACACTCAATGTGATCAGATCCTGACGAATCAGAGATGGGACTGAAAAGAACCAATCAGCAGCGGGATGTGAGCTTCAGAGTCAGAGATCTCCACTGCTGGGATCCAGCTACAGTAATGATGCTGATGTGATTAGAAGCATCTGGTTCCAACAGAAGACAGACCTGTGTGTAGACCAGTGGGATGCCGACCCAGTCGTAGCCGAACAGAGTCGCACACCAAGTCCTGAACAGGTTCATCTCCTGGATGCAGAGACAGAACGTGGACAGGGTTAGAGCCTGGACACCCCCCCCCCCCCGATTCATGAAGCTCAACTGGCTGATTGGAAACATAAAGGGTAGCTCATGTGTTCGCTTCACTTCTATACACTCATACTTTGACATAGAGAATAAAATATGAATTGTTCTCCTGTCTGTCACATTGAGAATGTTCTGCAGGTCGATGCTGTCCTGGATGCGTCCTTCTTGTCGAGCTTTAGACGCCAGGTTGGAGAACCAGACCACAGGAATCCAGTACTTCAGGTGAGGTGAGGGGATGTCGTCGAAGACCTTCCTCTCCTCTGGAGTCATAAAACCTGCAGGTGTCGAGACAAACAGGTAGAACGACAGAGCATTAGAACCCAGGAACATCTGGATTCTGTCTGTGACGTGTAACAACCATCGTCCTCCCCTCTTGGTCACATCTCACTGCTGGAGACTCAGGATCTTATCGGCTCGTTTGTGACATTGAACACGACCAGGGTACAAAAACCCAAACGCCCCTACTGGCAATGGGGAAGGAGTCGATGGCTCTTTTAGCTGAGGGCGTTAACGCCGAGCAGAGCACAGAGGAGGAGACACTCGGGTCAACAGCTCGTTTCCCCGGCAGCTCTAATCCTCAGATAACAAGCGGATCCCGTGGGCCTCATCAGACAGCTCCAGGAAGGAAGAGACCCAACCGGGACAAACTTCTACTGGAAACACTGAACTCAAGCTGTTTGAGCTGAGCCATATCAGAATGGAAAGATTAACCAATGGGTTCACGTCCTGGAGCCCCGACTGTTACTCTATCTGTACATCACACTACAAACACACAAAACACAAGTGCCTCAAAAAAGATGTAAACTTACCACACAACCCAGTTACAGAGACATTAAAGTAACACAACGCGACAGTGGCCTACCTGCTTCCACCACGTGGTCCATGGTCGGGAATCGTTTGCAGACGGCGGTGCTGACGGAGCGGAAGATGAGGAGCGACGTCAAGTTGACATATCGAACCAACGTCCTGCGCAGGAGGCGGCCATATTCATCTTTACCCTGAACACAGCTGGAGGAAACACAGGGATATGACCAGTGTGGCCAGTCGATCTCTGGAAACCATGTGACCTTTTCCTTAATTAAAGCTAGTCAGCCTCATAACCTAGTAAATTTTCTATATCTGTATGTTTATTGTTTACAGGTTTAGTGTAATTGATTGTAATGAAATCTTTATCCTTTAAATATAATTTACAATAATATCTGAACATCTGTCTCGCTCCTTGTTTTCCACTTTAACTCTCCTTAATATTTATAACTGGTTTCAGATCAGATTAGATTCAACACTAGTTGGTTTGATTCTAAACGTGAATAAAACTGGAACCATTCTGCAAACTCTGAGATCTATCGCCTCTTCACCAGTTCACATAGTGCACGCTGAGAGTTGTGTTAAAGAACCTGGAGATGTGGAACATCAGTCTGTCGGGCCACGGCAGATTCACAAACTGGTGCCACCATCGGTTCACCACCAGAGTCACATAAAAACCTGCAACACAAACCAGTGAACAGCTCAGAGAAAGATTTACAACATATTATAAAGACTCTGAACGACC
>NC_084967.1:16911452-16933952 GCF_949316205.1 Platichthys flesus
GAAGTTTGCTGACGACACCACCCTTATTGGATTAATCTCCAATGGGGACGAGGCCGCCTACAGAGAGGAAGTAAACAGCCTGGCTTCCTGGTGCAGCCAGAACCACCTGGAGCTGAACGCTTTAAAAACTGTAGAGATGGTAGCAGACTTCAGGAGGAGCCCAGCTCAACCCCCCCCCCCCCCCCCCCCCTCACCATGTGCAACTCCCCAGTTAAACCAGTGGAGTCTTTCAGATCACCTCCATCATCAAGAAGGCCCAGCAGAGGATGTTCTTCCTGCGGCAACTGAGGAAATTCAACATGCCGCGGAAAGTGATGGTTGAGTTCTACACAGCCATCATGGAGTCCATCCTCACCTCATCCATCACCGTCTGGTTCGCTGCCTCCACTGCCAAGGACAAGGGCAGACTGCAGCGGGTCATCCGGTCAGCTGAGAAGGTCATCGGCTGCGACCTGCCGGCTCTCATAGACCTGTTCCACTCCAGGACCAGTAAGAGAGCAGGCAAGTTCATCGCTGATCCTTCTCATCCCGCTCACCACCTGTCCCAGAGACTCCCGTCCGGAAAAAGGTTCCGGGCCATCAGGACTAAAACCTCACGTCACCTGAACAGTTTTTTCCCCATGGCAGTGGAGCTCACAAACAAGCCCCCTGCATCACACTGACTCGGCTGACCCCCATTTTCTCAATGTATTAACTGTTCTTTGTACCCTCGGCACCATTTTTAATGAGGGTCTTATTCCTCAATGTTTTTCCGAGGCTTAAATAAATAATCAATCAGTATTTAGTTGCACTAACTGCAGAGAGGAGTTTTCATCCCGGGTCATTTCCTGCACAGTCCTCCAGACCAGCAGGTGGTGCTGACGCATCGCTAACCGCCTCGCAACATCAACAGGAAGAAAGGTCAGGAGGAGGCGGAGCAACGTGTGTCACAGCTGATCTGCAGTCAGTTTCATCTCGGGTCTCCAAGCCTCCTCTGCGATTTACGGCTGTTCTCAGATCAGCGCCGCGCTACAACCCGGAAGTGAAGTGTCCTGGCGGTAAAATCTGAGCAGAGTGAGAAAGAAGACGGAGTCAGGTGGGAGGTTTATATTTATATTAACTATATATAAAGATTATATCACTGTTTACTGGTAACATGTTACTAATATACATGTGTGTATTTATGTATATCTGTAGATAGATATACTATTATACAGTCCAAATAAAAAATTATGAAATGGGAATAAATGCATGTTTCTTTCCTCCTTGTGTGGATGGATGATAGATGATAAATAGATAGATATGGAGGATAGATGATAGATAGATAGATAGAAGTATAGATAGATAGAAGTATAGATGATAGATAGATAGATAGATAGATGATAGATAGATAGATAGATAGAAGTATAGATAGATAGAAGTATAGATGATAGATAGATAGATAGATAGATAGATAGATAGATAGATAGATAATAGATAGATAATAGATAGAAGTATAGATGATAGATAGATAGATGATAGATAGATAGATGATAGATGATAGATAGATAGATAATAGATAGATAATAGATAGAAGTATAGATGATAGATGATAGATACTTTTTGATCCCAGGATGCATTTAGAAACTCATGGTTATGGATATTAGTAGATTGGTTCATCAGCTGTTTGCTTTCATTTTAATTTAGCCGTGAACATTAAAGTGTTTCAGAGGAAACCGGTCGTTGTGGTCAGATCTGTCTTTTCAATTAATTTATTTGTGAACAAAATAGAATCCTTGAATCTGACGTCTGCTGACTTCAGTTTGTCCTAACAGGGACGTCCTGGTGTCCCTCTGCTCTGCACACGCTCAGTAGAGACATGCCGTCCAACGTGGAGATCAAAGCCAAAGTGGGCGACCCGACGCAGTTCGCTGAGAAGGCTGCAGTCCTCAGCCAATCAGACGGCACGATCATCAGACAGCACGACGTCTTCTACCACTGCAGCAGCGGACGACTGAAGCTACGAGACTTCATGGTGTGTGTGTGTGTGTGTGTGTCTGTGTGTGTCTGTGTGTGCCTGTGTGTGTGTGTGTGAATATAATAGCTAAGTTTCCTCTGTACGTACCTGACGCAGCTGTTGTCTGTCAGGACGGATCAGGTCAGCTGATCTTCTACGAGCGTCCGGACACTGACGGACCCAAACTGTCTCGTTACTCCATCAGTCCCACGAGCGACCCACAGAGTCTCCAGGTACAAGTCCAACCTGTGGTTCCATGGTGGCATGAGGGTGGAAAGCCAGGTTACTAACAGCTGTGTGTGTGTGTCTGTGTGTGTGTGTGTGTGTGTAGACGGTGCTGTCAGACGCACTCGGGGTCAAAGGTGAGGTACGGAAGGAGCGCCGTCTGTTTCTGATTGGTCAGACCAGAGTTCACCTGGACACAGTGGAGGGACTGGGACACTACATGGAACTGGAGGTACACACAAACACACACACACACACACATACAGACGTTGTACACAGTTGTATCATCGTTATGACCCAACAGCAAACGATGATGTTGTTGAATTTGTTTGAAGTTGTGAGATTTCCCAGTGAAGCCGAACACACACACTGAATCGTCCTGTAAGACGAAGCTAACTTGTGTGTGTTTCTTGATGTGTGTGTGATCTGTGTGTGTGTGTGATGTGTGTGTGTTGCAGGTGGTGATGCGACCGCAGCAGACGCTGGAGGAGGGACAACAGGTGGGTTTCTATTCTCAGGTGTCACTGAGCTTCAACAACTTCTTTATCACACAATGTTATTTGACTCCACAGCAGCAGAATAACAAGATACAGACTAAAGCTTCCTCCTTGTAATACAAATTAGTATTTAGTTATGATCTATAATCAACACCATATAACCTTTTTGTTCAGAAGCACGTGGGAATTATTATTTTGAGCAATTAGCTCCAACTAATCCAATAAATGGAGGATTACTTTGTGAACGCTCTCTGGATGAATGTAGCACGTTTCAGTACAAACACAGTGGACAGAAGAGGTCATTGGGTGCAGTTGAACTAGTGTGGAGTACTGTAGTATGTGGAGTACTGTTGTACTGTGGAGTACTGTAGTACTGTGGAGTACTGTAGTACTGTGGAGTACTGCGCCTGGAGGTGCTGATGCTCATTGGTTTATTGTCCAGGTGGCTGAGGGGCTGATGGAGCAGCTGGGCGTGTCCCGGGAGAGTCTGGTGACCGGAGCGTACGTGGACCTGTTACTGAAGGGACCGACCGAGACGTAAAACAAACGCACACAGAAACAGTTTGTAGACCGATGACAAAACATGAATCAACACAGCACTGATCATAACTGTAGCTACACTGTGATATCTGCTGTCGTAGCTTCAGAGTCGTTAGTTTTTCTAAATGTTTCAGCGATTTTCTAAATGTTTCCCGTCATCTCGGACTGAGAACCAGTTTGTTGGTTTAAAGCAGCAGGAGGACGTTTTACTTTTTCTAAATAAATGAGCTGAGTGTTGAAACCAGGCTGGTTTGTGTGTCTCGTGTGTGTTTGCTGCACCGCTCCGGTTCCGCCCGAGTGGAAAACACAGATTCCACCAAGTTGACGTCGGCTTGAAACCTCGGAAATCTTGTTTTAATCATCCACGTTGTGTTCGATACGAATAATAAAGTCCCTCAACAGATGAATAAAACAAAATGCTTATAGATCTTTGAGTCGTGGATTCACCGTCTGACGTCAGTGTCCCACGAGGAGGCTGCTGCCATGGTAACCAGACAGTCCTGTCATCAAGTCGGTTTCTGGCGGAAATTAAAATTCAGATTTCCCAAAAGACTTGAATCAACCCCAGGCTCTAAACAAACAGGAAGTCGACTCATGCAAAGATTCCCTTCTTTTTCTTTTCTTGTTTACTTTTCACCTCAAATAAATAAAATATAAGTGTACATGCCGCTCCAGGCCAGCAGAGGGTGGTATGGCGCAGCACTCAAGCTGGATCTCCATCTCTAATGGCTGCACATCTGGATTTAAGGTTCCTCACAAAACCAACATTAAGGCTCAAGAGCAAAAAATCCGTTTTTAAAACCCTGTCGCACGGGTTGTTGTAATGAAAGTGATTCAGATGTAATGATGTTACTACTAATTATAATGTCACAACATGATTATCTCTGGACCTGATGATCACTGAGCGTCTTTATTTGTCATTAGGTCCAAACGTTCCTCAGAGGAAACCACATTTAAATTCACTGGATCTGCAGCAAATAACAAACAAACAAACAAACACTCGGATGTTTTCACCAAAGTCATAAAGTTTTCTCAATGAAACTGTTAAAAAAATGTCTTATCACAAAAAAATAGTATCGTTCTTATCAACTGAGTTTCCATAATGTATTATTTTGCCTTGTGAATCTACAGAGCAGCTCGAGGGAATCTTTTCACATGTGGTTTAAAACATTCACTTGCACTTGGATTTCATAAAGGAAGCCAGAGGTCAAAGCTCAAGGTCACAGAGGGCTCTTGAAGTATGTTTGTGTTTTTCTTGAAGGTGATATCTGAAGATCAGTTTGGGGAACGTCTTCAAAGTTATAAACAAACTTATACTCGGACTCATAGATGAACTGATTACTTGATGGTGCCAGAAGGTCAAAGGTCACGGTGACAGTGACCTCAGATTCCTGTGAATGGGACATATCAGGAAAAAAGAAATGATCTGAGGTCAGAAACAGCGTTTGTGTGAGAAGAGCTGAAGCTGAAGCACAACCGAGAAAATATGAGTGCGAGCGCAGGGATTTGAGTGACAGCGGTGAAAGTCCTTAAGCTGACGATGCTCTTCACCAAATATGATGGGGGGGGCATAACTACGATGCTAGAACCTCCCGCCGCCAGTTTTGAACGAGGCCGTTCGGATCATCAGTGACACTTTAACACAAATATTAAGCGGGTCATGTGACGTGTGTGGTCACGTGATTGGAGAGAGAGGCTGACGACTGATCCTCGAACCCCCGGTCGACGCCCACTCATGTGACGGGGGAGAGAGGGTCACATGTGGAAAACACTCATGTGACCGCTGCCAGGTGTGCTGTGATTGGTCGGATGTGACTCAGGAGAAGAGTCATTAAATCCAACAGAATCTGAAAATGTGTCGTGAAACAACGCTCATCATCACTGGCCGATGATGACGATGAAGAAGATGATGAAGATGATGATGATGAAGATGATGAAAATGATGATGAAGATGATGATGATGATGATGAAAATGATGATGATGAAAATGATGATGACGATGAAGAAGATGATGAAGATGATGATGATGAAGATGATGAAAATGATGATGAAGATGATGATGATGATGAAAATGATGATGGTGAAAATGATGATGATGAAGATGATGATGAAAATGATGATGATGAAAATGATGAGGATGATGAAGATGATGATTATGAAGATGATGATGAAGATGATGAAAATGATGATGATGAAAATGATGATGATGAAGATGATGAAGATGATGATGCTCGGATTCAGAATCCCCATCATTTTCCCCCCTTTTGCGTCGTTGCCATGGTGACGGGGCCGCTCCTACACACCAACGCTGCCCCCCCCCACGCTCTATGTTGGACTCCCTCTCTCGCTCGTAAGTCAGAGAGAGAGAGAGAGAGAGAGAGAGGTGTGTTTTCTAACCCACGCATTGGAGTGGGAGACAACGTGCACACTCATACGTGCACACACACACACACACACGTATGCACAGTGTGTGTCATGCTAGCAGTGTGTGGGCTGAACCGACCAGCCTTCCACTCATTCTGCCTCTCCTTCCCTCCCTCCCCCCCCTCTCTCTCTCTCCATGTCTCTCCCTCTTCTTCCCTCTCTTTTCATCTCCGATACACCTCTTCCTCCACTTCTTCCTCCTCTTCTTTTTTTCCCATCTTCCATCCTCTCTTCCTCTCTGTCTCTATCCATCAGTCCTTTTTCTTTTCAGTTTATCATCATGGAGAACGAGTCGCTGATCTCTCTGGGTGAGTCTCTCTGCAGCTCTGTGTCTGTGTGGGTGTGTGTGTCTGCCTGTGTGTGTGTGTGTGTGTGTGTGTGTGTGTGTGTGTGTGTGTGTGTGTGACTTAATGCAGCTCTGTAACTTTAAAAGTCGTGATTTAATTTTTCTCATACTTTACCTTTTTCTTCATCTTGCCATCTCCTTTCATTTCCTTTCATCTCATCGTCTGTTTTGTCTTCATCTTTTCTTTCTCTTCTTACTTCATTTCCTCTCTGCTGCTCGTTTGGCTCCTCTCCTTCATGAATGTCCTCCTCTTCTCTTTCTATTTCCTGTCATTTTATTCTCTCCCTCTTTCATGTCCTGTCCTTGGTTTCTCTTTGTTCCCTTTCCTGTCTCTCTTTCTCTCTCTTCCTTCAATTCTTTTTTCCTTCTATGTGTTTCCTTCCCAAACGGTCCTGTCCTCTCTTCCTCTCCTCTCGTCTCATCATCCCCTCTTCTCTCTTCCTCTTTTCCTCTCCTTTCCTCTCCTCTCCTCTCCTCTCCACTCTTCCTCTCCTCTCCTCTCCTCTCCTCTTCGCTCTTCCTCTCCTCTCCTTGCCTCTCATCTCCTCTTTTCCTCCCCTCTTTCATTACACTCATTTTTCTCACCTCTCCTCTCTACCTTTCATTTCATGTCCTGTCATTCTTTCTTTTCTTTTTCCTCTTCCCATCTTCTTGTTTTTTCCTCCTTTCCCATCCTTTCTTTAACCTTGTTGTCATATCCTCTCTTCCCTCCCTCCCTCTTTCCTTCCATCCTCCTCTCTTTCCTTCTCTCGTCGTCTTATTTCCTGTTTCAGTTTCCTCCTTGGTGTGTGTGTTATGTAAGAGCAGCAGAGAGTGTGTAGGCTGTAATCTCAGACCGTCTATCCACTGAGGTGATCTGCCCCCCCCCCCCCCCCCCCCCCCGCAGAAATAGAGAAATCGAACTCTACAAACATCTCGTGGTTGTCATGGCAACACATTGAGCCTCAGCTGAGTGACTTGATCAAAGGATAAACTGCTGAGTTAACGATAATTAGTTTTTTCTCGTGCTTTGATCTTTCTCCTGTTCAGGGACAAATCAGAAGTGTATCTGCAGCTAGTTTAAGCTTTCACACGTTTTCACATCCTGACGTGTTCTTCACGTGTTCCTCACATGTTCCTCACATGTTCCTCATGTGTTCTGGATGTGAGAACTAATGTCTCAGTCAGTGTCTCTGGACAGTTTCTGGATCTTCTCCTGCAGCCTCCTGGTAAAATGTGTGTAACATGTCAGAGTGAGTCCATGTGAGGAACCAGCAGGACAATGTGTGGAAGCTTCCCAGAGAGCGAGTGGACGAGTTGATGAGGTTTCTAACACGTGACAGGAAACTTGAAGAACATCTCAGGATGAAGAAGAGGAGCCGGACACATAGAAGACGAAGACGTCCACTTGGAAACACGAGGAGGTTCCAGATCTTCTGGAGATGAGGGCTGACGCCGGTGTGGAAGAGCTGGAAACAACAACACTGATCTTTCCACAGCAGAGTTCATGCGTCATGTCCCGCCTCCTGCTGCTCTACAGGCTCCGCCCCTCGACGGGATGTTCCCACATGTTTCTCTTGGTGTGAACGAGTCGGACCCGACAACCTGCTGCTGCTGCTTCACAGGAGAAACTCTAACAACACAACATGTCATGTTGGTCCTGTGATGCACTGACGACCTGTCCAGGATGTGTCTCTCGCTCACTGTCACTTGGGACGATCACTAGATGATGAGACCAGATAGCTTGAGGAGTATCGAGGAGTTCAGAGCTGAATTAATAGAAGTTAATTAGGCTGCGTTTTAGGTGTTTGAGGGGTTAATACAGTCGGCCCGATTTCACAAAATGTCCCAACTCATTGCAGAATCCTTCTAGCATGAAGACCTGGATCCTCCATCTCCCTGCACGTCATGCTCAGATGATCGGTGTCATCCGGCCGCTGCAGGTCCAAAACACAAAATGTCTTCTGATCTGTGGCCGTGATTTAAACTTTAAACGGGAATAACTGTGCACATTTGAGTCCTTGTTGCTCATCTCTGCTCGTCTGACCCGTCATGTCCTGAAGAGGGTGAGGAGGTCGGATCATCGGTTTCAGAACAGAAATGCAAGAACAAGGCTGAGATGCTGGAAAGACAGGATGAGAGGTTCTGAAGTGTCCTGGCTGTTTTTAATTAAATGTCGCTGTGTGTTTGATTTATTTTAACCACTTTGAACCATCTTGACCCTTTAGAGAAGTGTCATCCATCTTTATGCCTCAGAATCCACTGTTCATCTTTTACCTTCTAGATTCTGTGATCTTTACACTCTATGGTTTCTACAGTAGCCTTGAAGGGACAAATCAAACACCTTTCACATTTTTGTCCCCTGAAGGTTAAGGAGGGGTGAAGTGAAGAGCTTTCATTTGGTTACAATCTACTCCCTAACCACTAGATGTCTCTAAATCCCACACTCTGGACCTTTAACTGTTGTTGGCTGTGATGCACCTTCCAGCCTCCAGGGGGCGCTCAGAGCTCTGCAGGATCTTTGTTCTTGTTCAGAAGCGAAGAAAAGAAAACTGAGCAGATTTCACCTCCGTTGTTTTTGGCAGCTTTTTGGTTCCCAGTGGAAGTGAGAAAGTTGACAAGATAAAGTGTGTGTGTGTGTGTGTGTGTTTGTGTGTGTGTGTGTCCTGGAAATGTAGCTCCCTTGGCCATTGCCATGGTAACCAATCGCAGGATCTGATAATACACACTGTGCTTTCTCTCTCTGTGACACACACACACACACACACACACACACACACAACCATGTTCACACATAAAAATGAAATACATCTTCTGAGATCTGATCACAACTGTTCGGCTGAGTTGTGCCGCGGGTCGAATCAGGACCTTCGGATTCAGGTCCAGGTGAGACGAGGTGCAGATACATGATGAATCCAGATGTAGACAGATGTGTAACTTCACTGTGTCATGTGAAGAGTCTGAAAACCCACTTCCACCAGATATATGAACACGTTAGGAACCGGATCCTCTCCTGAGAGGAACCTGTGTCAAAGCAGCTGCAGGATAAAGGGTTTAAATCCCTGGAGGTGATAAATACACGAACACAAGAGTTAAAAAGAATCGAGCTGGGACATGTTTGATATTTGAGTCAAATGATCAAATCATAGTTTCAGCTGTAAAACAGTGAAACCATGAGGTGTCGGTTCCGCCCACTCGAACTCTGAAAGCAGAACAACCTGTGGGTTCTCTGCAGCGAGCGGGGACAAGGGAAATCCAGTCGATTGAGTTTGAACTGGATCCATAGTGAGTCTGGATTGGTCTAAAACTAGAAACACACAGAATAAAGTGTGTGTGCGTGTGTGCGTGTGTGTGTGCATGTGTGTGTTATCAGTGCTTCTCAGCTTTTTCCTGCCAAACATCCATTTCCTTGGCAACCCAGACTGGAAACAGGAAGTGTGAGTGACAGGAAGCTTCACGTCTTTTTGAATTGTCCTCCCGCTGTCTGTGTTGCCATGGAAACCTGCTGCTCTGTGTTGGATCCAGAACATCTCCTCTGGTCTGAGGAACCGTTCACACCTGGTGATCAGGTCCAGTCTGAGGCTCTGAGACGAACCAGGTGTGGACCAGTCGTCAGGAGGGGTTGACCCTCGGTGGAGGTTCCAGCTCAGAGATTCAATGTGAGTCACAGAGACTCTGCTGGCAGGCAGGAGGACACATGGCGTGTTCCTGTTGGACACCAGAACCTCCACTCAGTGCATCATCCCTCATCTCCACCGCCTCCTCGGAAGGAGCAGCACTGAGCCCGGCTCCCTCTGGAGGTCTGAGCTCAGACTCCCCCAGAGGAAACTGACCCCAGAGGCTTGTATCTGCCATCTCCTCCTCTCAGGTCTCAGGTGAGAGAAGGAATGAAGATCATTGGACTCCGTCTTCATCACGTCGATCTGATAAGATGTCCTCATCACTGCTGAGCCTGCCTCAGTTTCACCTGAGACACTTTATCCGTTCCAGACACTGAATCAAAGATGTAAAGAATCTGATTTACATTTGATGCAGTTTAATGTTTGGAACAGATCCAGGACATGTGACTGAGTTTGAACAGGCGGAGCTTCACTCAACACACCAACTGTGTCCACACAGGATTTAATCTGATTTGTTGATCCGACGCACAACAACAGATTCTGTTTCATGAGACTTTGTGGAAAACCATGATCCCAACAGTCGTCAGTCTGCTGCTCTATCAGCAGCGTCAGCAGCCTCCATCAAACAGCCTCACACTCATCTGCAGCTTCAGAACATCCACCTCTCTGGAGCTGCAGAGGACCCTGCTCTTCTTCCTCCTGGGATTCAAGTCGCTGCTGCCGACTCCTCACATCTGTAAAACCATGTGGACTGGTTCTACCTGATAGATGATCAGGTCCTGACAGTGTCTCACGTTCAGACCACAAAGCTGCTTTCATTAGCTGCTGATTACAAAATGGAGGAAGCTGCTTCACACTGTCTGTCGAGTCCAGGCTGGAGCATCGCTGCTCAACGACGTCAAGTGCACGACAGAGGTTCCGGTTCCATGTCGAAGAACAACAGCAGCTTGGAGAACTTCTGCTCTCTGCAGCTTTTCTCCTTCTGGATGTAAAATCCTGAACGAATCAGTTTGTTGAGAATCAACAGTCGACCGAACCTTTCCTTCACTGAGGAGACAGTCTCCTCTGAGTCGGAGGCTTCTTCTCAGTTTCTCTCTCAAAGTCCTGAGCCTGACCATCACGTGGACTTCACACAGGAGACAGCCTGATCTTCTGATGTTCACCATCTAATGTGACACGTACACTAAAGTGATGGTTTGATGTCCTGTGATGAAACGTGTCGACCTCTGGGTCTCCACAGTCACATGTTTTCAAGCTCCAGAGTAAATTGATAAATCTGAGAGTAGAAACCAGCTGTACTCCACGTTGATTAATGTCTTCCACATCCGAAACTCATCTGAGAATCAATATTTAAATCTTTATATTATTATATAATACGAGCAGCTTAGCGTCGGTTTGCTGCTCGTTCAGTTGCCATGCAAACCGATCGTCTCACATTGTGTAACAGTGTGAACCTGAAACAACCTCAACACAAACTGAGTCTGACCCAGATTCAACTCAAACTCTCCACACGGCTGAAAAACTCTTCTTCTCCTCTGACATGTTTAAAAAAATAATTCCTCTCTCCCCCCCCCGATATCCTGGCCTCCCTCTCCCTTACCTCCCACCCGCCTCCTCCCTGTCTTCCTCTTCCTCCCTCTTTCCTCCTTCTCTACAGGATGGGCGGAGCAGCTCCCAGAATACAATCTGAAGCTCTGAGACCTCTCACGCTGCCGCCGGACGGAAACTCCTCAAAACCCACTTCACTAAGTTCTGCTCCAGGTTCTGCAACAGGAACCACAACGTCTCCTCCTGCTTCTCCTGAAACCAGCACCTCCACCAGGATTACAACCAGAACCTGCTCCAACCAATCAGAACCCAACCAGAGACGCAAAATCCAGAAACCAGCAGCAAATCCAAAACCAGAACCAGGAACCAAACCACGACAGAGCAGACGAGACCAGTAGAAACCAGTAACGGCCGTTGGAAAAGTTTGATGGGACTGCTGACGACAGGTAAGTGCTGTGGTTCTGCTTCAGGGGAACATGATTCACAACCAGTCAGAGCCTCTCACAGGAATCGATCAGCAGCGACCTGGCGTGTGTGTGTGTGTGTTTGTGTGTTTGTGTGTTTGTGTGTGTGTGTGTGTGTGTTTGTGTGTTTGTGTGTGTATGTGTGTGTGTGTGTGTGTGTGTCCTTGAAGGCCTCTGGAGCCCAGATATGAGAATCCTCAACATAGAAAATAAGTGAAACTATATTTAATTGAATTAGGTAATTGAGGTAATACATTTTTAATTAAAGATCATATAAACTTATTCAACCCGTTTTTAAAAAAAACATGTTTTCAGGACAAAGTCGCAGCGATTCAGTCGAAATTTCTTCATCTCAGTTTTATTAGTTCGAGGAGGTAGAGAAATTAAAGATTAATTTTCCGAACCGGCCTCAGAACGTGAATAACAAAGTAAGAAAGAATAAACATTTGAGTTTAATCAACTCTTCAGTTATGAGCGTTGAAGAAGAAGTAGTGAGTCTCAGTTTGTTTGAACCCGTGTTGGAGATTTAATGAAGCAGAGACGTTTCAGCTCATTGAATAAAACACAACATCGATTTATTAACATTCTCATGACATGAGGTGCAAACCTACAACTCTCTGTCGTGTTCCCTGTAGACGTCGCTTCAGAAACTCAGTCATATTAAACATGTTTAATTAGACACATCATTGGGTTAAAGCAGCTTGCTGTGTATGAAATACTTCAATATAGTTTATAGTGTTTACAGTTTTCAAAGCTGTGGTTGAGCTCGATGAATCGTCCTCGTCGACGCTGCTTCCTCTCAGACTCGCCCTCGAGGCGCGGTGACCTGCAGTCTCCTCCTTAACCTGAGGTGGCGCTGCTGAGACACTAACAAGCACAGAGGGAAACAGGCGAAGAAGAGGAACCAGAACAGATCAGTGATTCATCAGTAATGAGGTTTGACCAGTTAAACACGTTTGTAGATTTCATTACATTGTTTATATATATACTCAGAATTAGGTTCAGAATATCTAGTGATATACATATACATATATATATATAGTTATACTTTATTCTATCGGAGTATCAGACACGTTCATCCATCTTCATGTTTGTGGTCTGATGCAGAACCAGGTTCTTCTGGTTCATTTAGGTCTTTGTTATTATTTAAACCTTGTGACGACTTTTTATACATTAGTCTTCAAAGAAGGCGACTTATATACAGTCACTGATCGTCTTTATATACAGTCACTGATCATCTTTATATACAGTCACTAATCATCTGTATATACAGTCACTGATCATCTTTATATACAGTCACTGATCATCTTTATATACAGTCACTGATCATCTTTATATACAGTCACTGATTCTCTTTATATACAGTCACTGATCCTCTTTATATACAGTCACTGATCATCTTTATATACAGTCACTGATCATCTGTATATACAGTCACTAATCATCTGTATATACAGTCACTGATCATCTTTATATACAGTCACTGATTCTCTTTATATACAGTCACTGATCCTCTTTATATACAGTCACTGATCATCTTTATATACAGTCACTGATCATCTGTATATACAGTCACTAATCATCTGTATATACAGTCACTAATCATCTTTATATACAGTCACTGATCATCTTTATATAAAGTCACTGATCCTCTTTATATACAGTCACTGATCCTCTTTATATACAGTCACTGATCATCTTTATATACAGTCACTAATCATCTGTATATACAGTCACTGATCATCTTTATATACAGTCACTGATCATCTTTATATACAGTCACTGATCATCTTTATATACAGTCACTGATTCTCTTTATATACAGTCACTGATCCTCTTTATGTACAGTCACTGATCATCTTTATATACAGTCACTGATCATCTGTATATACAGTCACTGATCCTCTTTATATACAGTCACTGATCATCTGTATATACAGTCACTGATCCTCTTTATATACAGTCACTGATCATCTTTATATACAGTCACTAATCATCTTTATATACAGTCACTGATTCTCTTTATATACAGTCACTGATCATCTGTATATACAGTCACTGATCCTCTTTATATACAGTCACTGATCATATGTATATACAGTCACTGATCATCTTTATATACAGTCACTGATCATCTGTATATACAGTCACTGATCCTCTTTATATACAGTCACTGATCATCTTTATATACAGTCACTGATTCTCTTTATATACAGTCACTGATCATCTTTATATACAGTCACTGATCCTCTTTATATACAGTCACTGGTCATCTTTATATACAGTCACTGATCATCTGTATATACAGTCACTGATCATCTTTATATACAGTCACTGATCATCTTTATATACAGTCACTGATCATCTTTATATACAGTCAGTGATCATCTATATACAGTCACTGATCATCTTTATATACAGTCACTGATCATCTTTATATACAGTCACTGATCATCTTTATATACAGTCACTGATCATCTTTATATACAGTCACTGATCATCTTTATATACAGTCACTGATCATCTATATACAGTCACTGATCATCTTTATATACAGTCACTGATCATCTTTATATACAGTCACTGATCCTCTTTATATACAGTCAGTGATGGTGTCTATATAGACTCTATTCTTTCCAGCATCACACTTCTTTCCTCCGTCTCTTCCTCTTTTGAAGACGTCTCTCTCACTTTCACAGAATTGGACTTCTCAGTTCTTTTCTTGTGATGGACGATCAGCCTGTGATCAGCTGGGGACACAGACGCTGTCCTCAACACAAAGAGACATCACGTCTGTCTGAATTAATCATCACGTTTCCTCTGGAAATACAAGTTCCATCACATTACAAGATGAAACTGTTGATTTCCAGTGACTTGAACTTGTTTCTGGAAGACGTCCTTCTTTACGCTCATCTTACATTGTAACCTGGCAACACCTCATTTTCTGGCCTTGATATGATTCACTTGTTATTCAAATGGTCTTTAATGAGCTTTATTAAGAAAGTTGAGTTTTAACCAATTGAAATTGGATCAATAATATGATTTAAAGCAAACATATTTCCCCACCGTCCCTCAGAGCCACACGGGCGAAGTGTGTTAAGCGTGAGTTGAATTTCTAGCCTGGCGAAGCCGCAGTGTGGTTTGGTCTGTGTGGGAGGACGGTGGCTCGGGACAAAACCGGGAAGTGATCAAATCTGTGACCTCGAGTTATTTCAGGATCAAACCTCCTGCTGCTCAAATCGAACAAGGATTCCATCGTAAGACGAACTCACTCTGAACATCCTGGCTCAGATGGGTCCTGGAGGCAGTGAGAGGAGACATTATATAACGGAGCTCTGCAGAGGAGAGAGGAGGAAACAATCAGTGCTCTGGCTCCACCTGAGGGACCATCACACCAGCTCAGAGAGAGGACCACGGGCGCTCTACAGGATCACTGCCAGCGCAAATGTTGTGCTTGCTGAGGTGTGAAAGTGATCTGAACTGGAGGAAGAGAATCGAGTGGATCCAGAGAAAGGAAGTGGTAAAGAGTGTGGGGGGGGGTAGGTCTAGAAATAGAAGAACAGCCGACGGTACAGTTTCTCCAAAAGAAACCTCTCACTTGTATTAATTGGTTGTGTTTTACATATCGCAGTGAGACCTCAACTCTGTGTGTTTAATTAACGTCATGGGTCGAATTCACATTTAATCTAAAGACACTTGTTGGTGTCGATCTTCGGTAAATTAGACCCTGGGTGTCGCCTCTCAGGCTACGTAGCGTTAGCATGAACATCAATCCAAACCAACTGATCCGAAACACTAACAAACATCACTTGGATAAGAACGACCTGAAATCACAGAAACATCTGAGAGAACCATTTATTTAACGTGTCCCATCCGCTTACATGGAGGAGGCGGGTTTAAGACCTATACCCCAGCCAGCCACCAGGGTCGATCCAGATGGATTTGACTTGCAGCTGTTGTGTCGTCCATCTTTACAGTTTATGGTTCAAACTTGACAAACATATTGAATATGTTATGTTGATGATTGAAGACCCAGGTCAGAGCCGAGCAAAGAACAAGAAGATTTCATTGTGAACGTTTTAGTCCCAGTGAGAAGCTCTGCAAAAAGAAACCATGCAAACACTATGATGAGTCGTGTTGTGTAGTCGAGCTCAGCTTGTCACAGATGAATATTTGAACAGCTGTCAGAGAGTTGGCTCGCCGTTTTATCTCTACCTTCATTTTGAAGGTTAATCCATCAGACAACTGTGAAAAGCTCGGAGTTAGAGAGTTTTTGTTCCCGGCCCTGATGGAAGGAAACATTCAACTCTTCAGTTTGAATGAGACCTGATGAAAGAGAACACTTCTAACATTCATCAGGCAGTGACGGATGAACCGGCTCAGATTCATCCAGGCCCTCGGTGAGAAGCTAGTTCAGGGTTCCTGGACGTTCCCTCTGTAAGCTTCTGCTTCAGAGATTGAAGGAAGGGAATTCAGAGCCTCTGATTAGTGGATCTAAAGTGCAGAAGGGTGGAAATCAAACCCAGCAGCTCGGGCTGATTGCAGAGGAAACAGAGGCAGGAAGTGGACAGAGAATAGTCGATGGTCTAATAACCAGAGAGTCAGCTCCGTGATGTGACCTTCGTCTCTGCTGGACAATAAGATTCTGACAAACGGGGGACAAACGAGACGAGCTCAGCCTCGATTGAGTTTCAGAACATGAGTGGGGGGGTCGGTCTTAAAGAGACAGGAGCTAAAACCAAGTGTTAGAGACAGAGGCTGAAAAGAGGAGCTGCAGCGATGGAATGGAATTGGAATCAATTCTACGATTTTAGACCCAAGATTTTTGCTTGAGAATTAACTTTAGTGGGGATGAATTAATTATCAACTTTATTCCTTTATATTTTTAGGAGTCAACAATGTAGCATATGCAATAAAGTGTCCACAGAGAGAGAGAGAGAGAGAGAGAGAGAGAGAGAGAGAGCAGGTAGGTCGGTCGTTTTATACGATAGCTGCAAAAAAATTCTACCACGTTGCCATAGAAACAGTGAGGATGTAGATCAGGGGGCTTTTTTTAACACACACACACAGACACACACACACACACAGACACACACACACATACACACATACAGTGACAAAGTGAGGTTAGCACAGGATTCCCTGCGATTCCAGTTTCTATGACAACTCACAACTCGTCCTCCTCTCTCTCTCTCTCTCTCTCTCTCTCTCTCTCTCTCTCCCTCTCTCTCTCTCCCTCTCTCCCTCTCTCTCTCTCTCTCCCTCTCTCTCTCTCTCTCTGTCTCTCTCTCTCTCTCTCTCTCTCTTCCTCGGCTGTGATGGAAGGTGACGTTAAGTTCTGCAGCTTATTGGCATGAATGAGAATCAACTGATAATTGGCACCTACGACGATTGGGGGCGTTCTGATTATGATTCCACTTTGGGGGGGGGGGGGGGGGGACATGTTTATGACTATAATTCATCAGGAGGCGACTGGTAGGAGTTGGAGGTCTCATCAGAAAGTGACAGATCAGAGGAAACCTGACAAACATTGTCATATACAAAGATGGACATAGACCCAGGTCGCGCTGGATGGGGGGGGGAGGGGGGGGGGGGGGCTCTGAAGGACGTGACACACGAGACACAACTTAATCATCACTTGATTATTTATTAATATCAACATTTATTTGATGTGTTTATGGAAAACGTTGGCAAAGAAGAATCCTTCTTTAAGCTTCAGCTGTTTACAGAAACAGTGTTATGTGTGTGCATGTGTGAGTGTGTGTTTGTGTGTGAGTGTGTGTGTGTATCTTATGTTCAGGGTGAAAAACAGGAGGTGATGTAACATCCTGAGGCCGTTATTAGAGAAGGTGCAGGTCAAACCAGAGTCAGCACGTCCTCTGTCCTCATCACGTGAACATGTGAACGGGATGAGTTTTGGTCAGGAGGGGGGGGGGGGGTCTTTAAACTTTAACTCACTTTAACGGGTGATGATGTGTTCACACTACTTTTTATTTTTTGTCAATCAACTGATGATTAATGAACCAATCAAATTGTTGCTGGTGGTTTTATTCACTGTTCAACATAAACTCTTTCAGTGAATCATATTTTGGATTCAATAATCTGGATTTCTAAAGTTACCAAAAGTTGATATTCTGTAAAAACAATAAATAAAAGTTATGTAATAAATAACTTGGCCTCAGATTTGTGTTCAAGTACTTAGTTACTCAGTTACTTGCTCCTGTGTGTTGCAGCCACAAAGGAGTGAGTAACTCAGTACTTGAGTAGAGTACTTAGTTACTCCTGTGTGTTCCAGCCACACAGGAGTGAGCTACTAAGTACTTGAGTAGAGTACTTAGTTTCTCCTGTGTGTTCCAGCCACACAGGAGTGAGTAACTAAGTACTTGAGTAGAGTACTTAGTTTCTCCTGTGTGTTCCAGCCACACATGAGTGAGTAACTAAGTACTTGAGTACAGTACTTAGTTACTCCTGTGTGTTCCAGCCACACAGGAGTGAGCTACTAAGTACTTGAGTACAGTACTTAGTTACTCCTGTGTGTTCCAGCCACACAGGAGTGAGCTACTAAGTACTTGAGTACAGTACTTATTTACTCCTGTGTGTTCCAGCCACACAGGAGTGAGCTACTAAGTACTTGAGTACAGTACCTAGTTACTCCTGTGTGTTCCAGCCACACAGGAGTGAGCTACTAAGTACTTGAGTACAGTACTTAGTTACTCTTGTGTGTTCCAGCCACACAGGAGTGAGTAACTAAGTACTTTTTACAGTACTTAGTTACTCCAGTGTGTTCCAGCCACACAGGAGTGAGTTACTAAGTACTTGAGTACAGTACTTAGTTACTCCTGTGTGTTCCAGCCACACAGGAGTGAGCTACTAAGTACTTGAGTACAGTACTTAGTTACTCCTGTGTGTTCCAGCCACACAGGAGTGAGTAACTAAGTACTTGAGTAGAGTACTTAGTCACTCCTGTGTGTTCCAGCCACACAGGAGTGAGCTACTAAGTACTTGAGTACAGTACTTAGTTACTCCTGTGTGTTCCAGCCACACAGGAGTGAGCTACTAAGTACTTGAGTACAGTACTTAGTTACTCCTGTGTGTTCCAGCCACACAGGAGTGAGTAACTAAGTACTTGAGTAGAGTACTTAGTTACTCCTGTGTGTTCCAGCCACACAGGAGTGAGCTACTAAGTACTTGAGTACAGTACTAAGTTACTCCTGTGTGTTCCAGCCACACAGGAGTGAGTAACTAAGTACTTTTTACAGTACTTAGTTACTCCTGTGTGTTCCAGCCACACAGGAGTGAGTTACTAAGTACTTGAGTATAGTACTTAGTTACTCCTGTGTGTTCCAGCCACACAGGAGTGAGCTACTAAGTACTTGAGTACAGTACTTAGTTACTCCTGTGTGTTCCAGCCACATGCCTCTGAGTGCGGCTGCTGACACCAAACATGATCGCCCGCGGCAACAGGCGGTTACTAACGGCAACCCGACAGGCTCTGCTGTTGCCAGGGACGACGACGCGGATGACCCGTCGCCTGGAAACAGCATCGTCGTCCGCATCGGCATCCCGGACCTGCAGCAGACGGTAACACACACACACAGTGACACACACACACAGTGACACACACACACAGTGACACAGTGACACATGAATATTAATATCTATATCTACAGAGAGAGACCTGGAGCATTAAATCAATGAACCCGCAGGACAAACCCGTCTGTGTGTGTCTGTCTGTGTCTCCGGCTCCTTAGAAGTGTTTGCGGTTGGACCCAGAGTTACCAGTCTGGACCAGTAAGCAGAGGGTTCTGGTGACCTTGACTCAGTCTCTGTCGGATGTTTTGAACTATGGTCTCTTCCAGCCGGCGTTCAACGGCCGAGCCGGAAAGTTTCTGGACGAGGAGCGGGTGCTGAAGGAGTACCCTCTGCCCCCCATCACCCCCATCCCCTACCTGGAGGTGAGTCACCAGGACGGCTTCTCCATGACATCATCAGTGTTGTCCTCTATAAGCGAAGGTCAAAGTTCAACGACCTCCAGTGACCACAGTCCTTCCTTTCCTCTTCAGTTCCGTTATAAGAGGAGAATTTACACTCAGACCTACGTGGACGATAAACAGCTGGCCAAGTTACACACCAAGGTACACACACACAGCCACACACACAGTCACACACACACCTTCAGATTGATCACTTTATGTACAACAAGGTTTGAGTACCACAGTTTATACCACACTGCCCTGACAGGTTTAACAAACGTGTGTTTCAGGCCAACCTGAAGCGCTTCATGGAACATGTTGCTCAGAAGAACGTGGAGAAACTGTCCAAATGGCTGGAGAAGGGCCTGGACCCCAACTTCCACGACGCCGACACGGGGGGTACGACCAACACACACTCAGCTGGTAGCATCCTGTTAAATGACAAATCTCTGATCGAACGTTAACCTGGACTTCAGGACGACCTGGTTACAATGTTGAGGTCAAAGGTTAAAGTCACTGTCGCCTCACAAATCATCTTTTTGATGATATCTCATTTTGACCAGTTGTCATTTGGACTCAAAGATGAACTGGTTAGATTTCAGTGGTTAAAGTTCAAAGTGAGTTTAAATGAATCTGGTAAGAAACGAACGTAAACTGGTTTCCCTGGTTGGTGGAGACGGAACAGCTGGTTTCTGATCAGACTTGACCAGTGAGGTCATGAGGAGAGACAGTGAATGTCTCCCTGTGTCTCAGAGTGTCCCCTGACGCTGGCCGTGCAGCTGGAGGACAGCTGTGAGCTGATCAAAGCCCTTCGCAGCGGGGGGGCTCACCTGGACTTCAGGACCAGGGACGGGATCACCGCTCTGCACCGAGCCGTCCTCTGCAGGAACAGCGCCGCTCTCACGGTGAGGAGCTCCTTCAGGCTGTTTAGATGTTCTTACTTTGGTCTCATCTGCTGACATGGAGGGTTTACGGCCTGTACTGCAGCCGTCCACCAGGTGGCGACCAAGACACCAAGGCGTCTATTAACTGCGTCACAAACGTCTTCCGACACGTAACTGAAATGTTGTCTTCGTCCCCAGACGCTGCTCGACCTCGGAGCGTCTCCGGACTACAAGGACAGCAGAGGTCTCACTCCGCTCTACCACTCTGCCATGGTGGGGGGCGCCCCCTACTGCTGCGAGCTGCTACTGCAGGACCACGCCACCATCGGTGAGGAGGCTCACAGTGCTCCCTCCAGTGTGTGTGTGTGTGTGTGTGTGTGTGTGTGTGTGCGTGTGTGTGTGTGTGTGTGGTTGTGTGTGTGTGTGTGTGTTTGTGTGTGTGTGTCTGCCTGCGTGCGTTGACATCACTGCTGCCCCTTGCATCAACACTGTACGACTTCTTTTGTGTTAGATTATTTATATTTTTTGTCGTTTGTGAAACAAAAACACTTCACCACTGAACGACTTCCTGTTGTCATGGTTACAGGGATGACTGATGAGAACGGGTGGCAGGAAATCCACCAGGTGACACACACACACACACACACACACACACACACACACACACACACACACACAACACAATCAGTTCAATTATACTTGCGCTGATAATAAGTTGCTCGTACAATTATGATTTTCTGTGTGTGTATGTGAGTTCAGGCATGTCGCTATGGTAACGTGCAGCACTTGGAGCACCTGCTGTTCTATGGCGCTGACATGAGTTCCCAGAATGCATCAGGAAACACCGCACTGCATCTCTGTGCGCTCTACAACCAGGTAACGCACGTTAAATACAGTACACACACTCACACACGCAAACACTGGATTAACGTGTTGTGTGTCACGTTGGTTAATTTCATATTGTAATTAATGTGTTGTTGGTTTTTCAGGACAGTTGTGCCCGAGTGTTGTTGTTCAGAGGAGCGAACAAGGACATCAAGAACTACAACAACCAGACGGCCTTTCAGGTCAAACATAAGAACTACAACCAGGAGTCAGTCTGAATTAATCTGCTGCAGCTGCTGTTATGGTACAAACATTCTGTGTGTGTGTGTGTGTGTGTGTGTGTGTGTGTTCGTGTGTGTGTGTGTGTGTGTGTGTGTGTGTGTGTGTAGGTGGCGATCATTGCTGGGAACTTTGATTTGGCAGAAATCATTAAAATCCACAAAACCTCTGATGTTGGTGAGTTTGCTGAAAGTTCATGTCTGAATACTTCTATGAGCACAAATAACAGTAGTTGGTTAACTGTGTGTGTATGTGTGTGTGTTTGTGTGTGTGTTTGTGTATATGTGCCCAAGCAGTACCCTTCAGAGAAACTCCCTCCTACACCAAACGCCGGCGCGGCGGCAGCAGGACGTCGGCAGGAAACGGGCTCTCATCTCCACGTTCTCTGATTCGCTCAGCCAGTGACAATGCTCTTGAAAGCCCCGCCTCCTCTCCCGGCCCCTCCCTCCAAAGCCTGGAGACTCACCACGACACGCACACACACTCGCTACGACGTCACACACGGCGCCTCAGGTACGATGTCCATCGTTACACAACACACAACATCATCCTTGTGTGTTCTGTTGTGAAAAGCTTCAACACATCACAGCTCATGATTGGTTTAGTTTCTTGTTTGTTTGTTTGTTTGCTGAAGTTGTGTTTTGTTTATCATCTTCTTTCTGACGTCCAGTCGTCTGTCTGTCTGCAGCCCGAGCGCGGGGGGTCATGTGGAGGCCAGTCCCCCGCCCTCCCCTCCCCCGACCCCCCAGATGAGGAAGAGGAGGCTGTACAGCGCCGTGCCGGGTCGCACCTTCATCGCCACCCGGTCCCACGTCCCTCAGGGGCCCGGCGAGATCCAGCTGCACCGAGGAGAGAGGGTGAAAGGTCAGACCCCTGTCGTTGTGTATACGCTGAGGGTTTTGTTTGTGTACAGTTGTAATA
>NC_084967.1:16938952-16998952 GCF_949316205.1 Platichthys flesus
CCAGCCGACAGCCACGCTACCTATTCCAGAGGAGGTCCAAGCTGTGGGGAGGAGGGGATGACCGCGGGGAGGAACGCCGTGGCCTCAGCCCAGACGAAGGAGGGGGCCGTCCAGCAGCACTGGGAGGTCAGGGGTCGGGGTCGGTTGTGGATCTGACCAGTCGTTCGGCATCAGCAATGGAGCTGAGTGGCAGGGCAGGTTCTGGACTGGATCTGGTGAATCGGCTACAGCTGCTCAACAAAGACAGTCATTCTCTGGGGGAGGAGCCGAGCCCTCTTGACCCAGGCCGGCGGTCACCAGTAGGAGGTGCCAGGTAAGTGCTGACCTGATAGCACTACTTCTGTGTGTGTGTTTGTGTGTGTGCTGTAACAGAGTCTGTTGTTTGTGTTGTTCCAGATGTGAGGACAGAGGAGAGAGTAAATCGTAGGTTTCATCTCTGGTAAACAGTTCTTGTTATTGCCAAGAGATGACTTTCTTTAGCTAACAGCTAACTAACGTTCACCTTCTATGCCGATGACTGACTACTAAAAATCTGAAATTATTCCTCTGTCCATCTTTGGATTATTTGTTGTTTGCTAAACACCTGAAAAGCTTTGTGCCGAACCAAGCTAAGCAAACCTAACGAGCCTGTCGAGCTTCTTGTTTCACTACATGTGGCTCTTTCGTAACTCAAAAACAAAAACAAAGAACAAAAGCACAAGCTGCAAACATTAACATATCCGACTTACTAGCTAACACTACCACAGTAGTTTTACGTTCTAGGCCTAGAGTTAGCATCACTAACATCTCTGCATGTTCAACAGAAAGCAAAGCTTCCAGAACAGCAGGTGTTTTAACAGTAATAAATAAAATATATAAACTTTAATGGCAAGGCAACAATAATTAGACGGTTGAGTCTGTGTCAAATGGAAACTCTAGTCACTAGGATACTGTTATACTAAGGTTTAATGTGTTGCAGGTTGTTCTCCAGTCTCGGTGAACTCCACACCATCTCCCAGCGAGGATATGGCGCAAGCTACACAGTGCGACCAGGAAGTCGCTACCCTGTCACCCGCCGGAGCCCCTCCCCCTCTCCTTCCCCCTCTGATAGGTCGATAGGGCTCGCCTCCTCCCCAACCCCATGTTCTGAAAGGCCAGATCTAAGCTCAGGTCGCGGTTTAACCATCCTGAAGTCCTCCAGTCTAAGTCTCCCCTCAGAACCAAAGGAGGTTCGCTTTGTGATGCGAAGCGCCAGCGCACGGACCAGGTCCCGTTCGCCTTCACCTTCCCCCCACGCCTCACCTTGCCCCTCCCCAGTACTTAGTGGCCCCCTGTTGGCCCTGAGGCCATGGAGGCAGCGGCCCCTCAACCTGTGGAATAAATATGACGTGGGTGACTGGCTGGAGAGCGTGGGTCTAGCCGAACATCGCCAGCGCTTCCAGGAGCACGAGATTGAAGGCTCCCATCTCCCCGCCCTCACCAAAGAGGACTATGTGGAGCTGGGCGTCACCAGACTGGGGCACCGGATCAACATCGAGAGGGCACTGAGACAACTTCTGGATGGTTCCACTTGACCCCGTAACTGCTGATCACTAACCTCTAAACATCTTGAACTGTGACCTCATAACCCCTGACCTCTGGTCAGACTCTAGGCTATCTCCTTGACCATGAAATCTTAGCAATGACTGAATCTTTAAACCTTTTTACCAACGCAGAGCCCAACTCTCTGAATGAGCTCTGTGACATTTTGGCTCATCAGCTGTTTGATCAACTCTGTGTTGTGAAGGGTGTTAGCATCAAGGTCTGAGTCCAGAGAGCCGTTCTTTATTTTGAGATCAGCTCACACTTAGTGTCCACTGATCAAACTGTAAAAACCCTAAACTAAATGTATTATGTCTCTATTTATAAGCTCAGAAGCCAACGAGGCAGCAGCTGACTCTGGTGCCATTTTGATGAATCATCATTTAGTTTAAAGCTACTTTCGTGCTACCTGTTAGCTCTTGAGCTTTTAGCTCGAAAGCAACCGGAGCTATGATGTGTTCGTACGACTTTGAGGTAAAAAGAGTTTGAAAATATGTCAAACCAGCTGAGATGGGAGAAGAATATTTAAAAGATTTTTTAGGAGCCTCTTTGCCTTTGATGACACGTCACATGAGACATTAGCGTACGGAACTGTTCACTGAACACCGAGCTGAACGTTCTCATCAGGTGAAGATACGTTGATCAAAAAGCTGATGTGACAAACTGACGACAGAGTTCATGAGACAGGTTCTTTCCCTCTTTCCTGATCACTCACACCTGATTAGCTGGACTTTTGTTAGCGGAGCTGATCGATTAGCGAGTCTCGACCTTAACAACAGGAGATTCCATCAGAAGATACGTCTCCGCACCTTTTAAAAGAAATCTTCTTGTGTCTTAGCATTTTTTCTTTTTCCAAATATCACTCACAAAGACTATGTGTTGATTTTCTGTTTGTATCTTAATTCCGATCATCTAGAACTTATGAATAACAAGTAATAATAATGTGGTGGTGATGACTTACAGAGTTTTAATAGTTTGGACAATAACTTTGAGTTACTTATGATTTGACAATGAGTTGAATTTCAAGGTCGTTTCGGTGATGTTTGAGAATTCATGATGATTTGTCAATGAGTATGACTTTGTGCTGATGTGCTGTGTGTTTCAGGGAGAGCTGCAGCCGAGCTCCAACTGTAAACCTCTCTGGTTTCTAACCTGCTTATCGAGGGCTTACTGTACATGGTGCTATGTGTTAAAAGCCATCTGTACAGAAAATACCTTTCTCCTTCCCCTTCTATACTTTCCTCACTCCGACACCTGAATCTCTTCGGTTAACCCCTGTAACTCAAGTGAGTAATTCCTAAATTAGATATGGCAGTACCTGCCGTTACCCCTGTAGTTACAGTAACTTGTTAGAAACAGGCCAAAAATGGAGTTTCCTCCCTGCCATATTGGGGATTCCTTCCCTGCCATATGTGGAGTTTCCTCCAGACCATATACAGAGTTCCCCAGAGGCCGTGAATGGAGATGTTTTCACTTAGCGCTGCAACGACTGATCAATCTCTCGTAAATATTGGCATCACGTTAGACCATAGACTGTAAATAAAAATGGACGACACATCTGAAGCTCCTCCTATTCTCCAGAGATGAAGCCAAAATAGAGCCATTTTGCCTCTTAATGATGACCAATCAATAATCAGAATTGTTGCAGATGAATTTTTCTTGGCTTGACTAATTGTTGGAAACAGATTCTCAGCCTCCGTTTCAGTGTGGTGGTGGTGGGGGGTTGTAAAGGCATCTGACCGTTCAAGTTCAACAGAATTAAAATAGTAAATTTATCATCTAACTATTGCAGCTCTAATGTAACGGCTTTTTAAAAAGGAATTCTCTTTTAAACATATTACAGGAAGATGATAAATGTGGAGGAGTTTAGCCTAGCTTAGCACAAAGACTGGAAGCAGAGGGAAACTGCTAGCATAGCTCAAACTAAAATGAAAGAATAACACCTCCCAACAGCAACGTGGTCTCATTTACATGTTGTAACTCGTTATTTAACAAACTGGTCGTCAAACCAGCCGCAGGAAAAAGCTTTGAAGACGACGAACTGCTGCTAAAACCATCTGTCATTTTTATTGTTGTTGTCTTTCTAAACCTGTAAGATAAACAGGTTACAGCACGTAAATAAGACATCTCCGAAGTTGCTGGAAGGTGTTGAATTTTAAAAAAACGTATTTGCTTTATATCATTACAATTAAAATGTATTCTCAGTGTTTTACACGAACTCCAAACAACGATCTTGTGATGTAACACGTCTCCTCTTGACCTCCGCTAAAGCACAATCAACGTTTCAGTGCCTGTTTCCACTTTGAACCAATAAACCGCGTTTATCCCTCTTGATTCCGACTTTAGTACCTGAACATGTGACGCAATGGCCGCGCCCTTTTATAGAATTAATACCTGCCCATGGCAGACCAGAGGTGTAGAATGTATAGTCCATGTACAGCACATCACAGTAGACTATATAGTCTCTTGAATATATATTATGGTAGAATAATGTAGCTATAGTGTAATATATAAAGTATAGTAGAAAATTAAATTTATACAGTTATAATTTGGTCTTTATCCGTTTGTGGTATTCAGACTTTGTAAACACCTACATATCAGCTGTTAGCCTGATGCTAATAAAAGATAAGTTTCAAATCATCAAAGCTCACATTCTTGAACAACATGGCTACGTCCCTGTGTCGTATGCACGATGTATGAGGACAACACGACATAACACGGCCAATCAGCCAGCTGTGCGTTCGCCCCTGTGGCCAACTGCAGTAGTACAACAACACAAAATACTTCCTGTTGACCTCAATTATAAATTACAGTAAAACTGTTAAGGACTCAAATCTAATCAAGATCTATTCTAACTTTTTGCATGCTGACTTTTTAAATGATGAAGGTTTTATATTTGTAAATGTTTCCCACAGCTCCGACAAGCTGTTTGTATGTGTGAGACATTCCAGTGAAAAAGCTGAAGACAACCAGAAGGAGATTTGAATTTGCGTGAAAAAACATTTAGATTTGAATGAATGGGGGACAACTTCCAAACCAGTTCTTAAAACATCCGGAATCGCTCCTGACAATCGTTGTCAACTTAATCAGCATAAATCCACAGACAGACGCAGTTAGTCAGGAGGTGGTGGAGACCAAAACAAGAGCTACAAGAGAGGGAGACAAACTCCACATGAATCAGAGTTCAACATATCATCTTCAAAAGTTGATATGTCAATGTTATGTAACCTTTTATCGCACCTTCAAATAAAATGGATGCCATTGACCACACAGTATAATAAAAAGATTCTACGTATATTTTGCTGCCTCTAAAATCTGAATTTAGTGTGTCCCTGTGGACTGATTAACCTGCACTGCCCAACAAGCATTGAATATTTAATTATTCATTTAAATTACGTCTTCTCTACGCTTGACTATCCAAATGAAACCAGCTGTTTACACCACAAACATCTTTTGAACAAACATTCCTGGTTTCACAGGTAAAGAAAGTGCCTGTTGTGTAGCTGTTTACACTGAGTGAATATCACGCTGGACAGATATATGCTGTATGTCTATGTAGTATATATCACAATGGGCTAAATTTACTGTACAGAGTCATTTGCGGAACGAGCCGTCGCCTTCTCTGCAACAATTACAGTAGTTTGGTTTTGGGTCAGTGAGGACATGTGACCTCAGGTCCCTGCTGTCTGTTGCTCTGTCTAAATTACATGAAGGTCTTTGGTTCGATTCTTCTTACTTCAGGAAACTACTTCCAATTAACTGAGAAAAAAAGTAATATTTCTATCAACCAGATAGAAATTTGAAAATCATTATTATTATCCAGTCCTAACGTACTAATTCCTCAACTTCCTGCAGATTGGCTGAGAATCCTGGCTTTTAACTTCTGTGTGAAACCCCCCTCCTCCTGATTTTTACCTGGTTCTAATGGTTTTATGGTTTTAAGGTTACCCCCCTCCCCCCCCCCCCTCCCTTTCTGGCTTCCTCTTTTTAAAGTATGTTTGTAGTTTCTTTTGGAGTGAGTGGCGTGAGTTGTATTTTTTTTTTCCTTTTCTAAAAACGAAATGAGCACACGATGACAACTGATGAGCTCTGCAACGCAACAGACTGTAATCTTTATAATAAACTGTCATTTACTACAAAGTTAGAGTCTGGACTTCACGTGTGGTTCTTTCAACCTCTGACTTTGTTTGGGCGATAAAGTCGAGTTAATCACTGATCTCAACTCCTGACGTCTCGACAGCTTCACACACTGAGAGTAACTGACTTCAGGGAACAGATCTACAGACCTCCAGGTGGACTTCAGGAGCAGAATATAAACTACACCAGGTTTGACTAAATCTAGTTTCAAGACTTTGAATCTAGTTTATTTTATATTGAGCTCATGTGTTTGTGTCAATATTAATTATCAACACAACAAACAGTCAAAGAAGTGTGAGAGCAGCTAAAACAACGTTTGGTCATTATTAATAATAAAGTTCCCACACAGTTACAGTGTAAAGCTGAGGTCAGGCTGTAAAATATCCACCGAGTTTATGCTGAATCCTGCATGCCTACTGAATATGGTAAAACTTTATGGATGTTTCCGTGTATTAAACATTAGGGTGGGACACATTTTTATTTTACATCCGAAATATAACTTCATATTCGGACTCCCGCCCCCTAGTGTTCAAATCACAGAAGAACATGTATCTTATAGATAACTAGAGACTCCACATTGGCTGTTGGAACAAGGAACATTTTGTCCGTTTTTCGCCGTCAATTTTGTGGAATATTCACAAGGAGAAATATACACTCCAATTTTTCTAAAGGTCAAAACCTCTGACCTGTTGCACTTCTGATCACTCAGATCGATAATTTTATGCATTGGCGGCCAGAGACACAAATATATGTTCAACAACATGACATGTCCCCTTTAGAAGTAAAGGTATGAGTGTGAAGTGACTGGGTTCAGGTTCCATGTGTTGATCACCAGCTTTAAAGGATTCAAATAAAAGGAGTAGAACACATTTTCTATAATATGTATCTGTTCCTTCCAATCATGAATCTATAACCAGATATAGATCTGTTGTTATCTCTTTGCACATGTTTAACATACGACATTATGAACATCTCAGACGACACTCAGACTGTGTGAAAGGGCAGCGTCCTCGAGCAGACATAGCTTTGTATTTGTCTTGAGTAAACCAGAGCTGGGACATGATTGGCTCTTTTGGCAGGTTATATCCTCCTCCCTGCGCTCCCATTGGCCGGTGAGCTTGACCTGCGTCTGCTTCATGATCACTCAAGGGTCGATGGCACATGACAGGCGGCGAACACCAGACCAGGTAGGGACCAGGGACAACTCAGAATGATCTCATTTTGAAAGTATGATATGTTTTTGGTCTGGTTTTTAGATTTGATCAGTGACTAGGAAGCTCCTGAGTGGAGGAGCTTCCAGGAGAAGGAGCACTTGGTTTTAATAAACACTTAGTCTGGCTGAAAAGTTGGTTTTGTGCATGAAGCCACATGAATTTCCAAAATAAGGAGAGGAGCTTGTCTGAAATCCTGTAGAACCGGCTTCTTCGCCCAGAGCAGAATGAGATAAAAAGCATGGGAGGTGTTCAAAGTTTCAAGCTGTGAATCAGTGACAGACGAAGGAGAAGCCGACTGAATAACAACCGTCAGAGCAGCTCTCCGTGGATAAAGATGGGGGCACATCTCCCCTTCTCTTTTCATCGTTCCTGTCGTCCATCTTTGGTCCGGTCGTGGAAACATCTCAGAGAGGATTCAGAGAAACGGGAGATTCTTTTCTGTTTTCAGATCAACATGCTGTCGATACCAGATCTGATCAAGAAGAAGAGAGACGGAGAAACACTGAGCGACGAGGAAATCAGAACGTTCATCAGCGCCGTCACAAACCAAAGCATCCAGGAATGTCAGATAGGTAGGAACATCTCACTGCCTCCAGCCGAGCGGACCAATCAGCTGCTTCTTACTCCAGTCTCTTCTTCTGTTGAGGTGCGATGCTGATGGCGATCTGGCAGCAGGGGATGGTCGTCACGGAGACCGAGACCCTCACTAGGGAGATGATGTCATCGGGGGAAGTGATGTCATGGCCAAAGGAGTGGGCGGGGCTCCTGGTTGACAAACACTCGACCGGTGGCGTGGGAGATAAAATCAGCCTCGTGTTGGCGCCTGCACTCGCCGCCTGTGGCTGCAAGGTGGGTGTGTCCTAATCAACCAATAGAAAGTTGTCATGTTCCTGATCAAATGTTTTTATGAAATGGAACGTGTGTGATTCTCTAACCTCAGGTACCTATGATCAGTGGGCGGGGCTTAGCTCATACAGGAGGAACCCTGGATAAACTGGAGTCGATTCCAGGATTCAACATCCACCAATCAGCTGAGCAGGTCAACAACAAAACAACAATTCACTGTTTGATTTACAATGAGCTGCTTCACTATGAACACAACAGGTTAATGGACATTAATCACAGGTTCAGAGGATCCTGGGCTCGGTGGGCTGTTGCATTGTGGGTCAGACGGAGAGGCTGGTCCCTGCAGACCGGGTCCTGTACGCCCTGCGGGACGCCACCAGCACCGTGGACAGTTTGCCTCTCATCACAGGTCCGGGACAGAAACCATCAAACACTTTCAAATCCAACTCTGATCAGTAAACGAGAATTTAAATATGTGCTTGTTGTGTTTTTCAGGTTCGATTATTTCTAAGAAAGGAGCCGAGTCTCTGACGGCTCTGGTGCTGGACGTGAAGTTTGGAAAAGCTGCTCTGTATAAAGATCTGGAAAGTGCTCGACAACTGGCTCAGTCTCTGGTACGAACATTAAATTAAAACACTGGGAAGAATTTACCAGTTTTCTTATACTTATATTTTCATTCATGATTATTTAAGTTTCTGCAGATTATAATGTGTCAATTGATTTATTGATTACTCAACACTTAATTAAAGCTCTAACATCAGGAGTGGAAGTGATTTTCATTGACAGAACTTTTGTGGAGTTTTGTGCCTCGAAAATATGAAATATAGAGTTTCTCAGTCCGAAGTTTTCATAGAGTTTTAACAAATAGTTAAAAAGGTTTTTATACATTGTGGTAAAACAGGAAACAAAACAGAAAGCAGACAGGGAACTTCTGGCACCTGGCATTAATAACACAGAAAGAGGAATCAACCCCAGCTCCCAGTTGCCCAGATAAAAGTCAACCAGAGATGAAACTACCAAGTGAGGACATGAACCTTGAGGTTTCATCAGCTAAGTGCACAGCAAACAGTCAAAACAGTAGTAACACAATGATCAGTGGAATCTTCCATTACACTTCCTCCTCCATGTTTTCAAAGAAATGAAACAAGCACAGGTTGTAACTAAAGATTTGTGTTCAGTTTGTGATAGAGTCTAGATTTCATGTTTCAGGTGAACGCAGGAAACGGTCTGGGCATACGTACGGGGGCGGTCCTGAGTCGTATGGACGCTACGATTGGTCGATGTGTGGGCAACAGTCTGGAGGTGATGGAGTCTCTGGAGACGCTGAAGGGAAACGGACCTGAAGACGTGATGGAGCTGGTGACCACTCTCGGTACAACACCTCCCTTTGTCCTGTGAAGTATGAAAGTCACAGTTTAGATTATTATATATTATAAGAATAAAGAAAGTTCCTTTTAGCTGCAGATTCCAGAATCTTCCAGAGAATCATCGTATTTTAAAGTTTCTCCAGTGTCACAGTGATCCAGTGATAAACTGATAGTTCACAGGAAACAGGAGCTGCAGACGACCGGCCAAATATGAACTCCCACTTTACACTCACGTACTTTGAATCATTACCAACTGCAAAATGTGTGTGTGTGTGTGAGTGTAGGAGGTGTGCTGCTGCTGATGACCAGCTCGGTGTCTGACCTATCAGAAGGCAGGAGGCAGATCCGTGATGCTGTGACCAGCGGAGCAGCTCTGAGGAAGTTTCTGGCCATGATGGAGATCCAGGGCGTGGCCACGGAGACCTGTTGCTCGCTAGGCTCCGCCCACACAGATTATTTCAGCGTCCTGAGAAAAGCTCGTCATCAGATTGAACTCACGACTCCTGCAGACGGTAACTAAATAATTAGAAAAAAAAACTATTTAAAACTCATTTCATGTTGAATTTTTTAATTAATATAAAATCATCTGAAATATTTCTGCTGATAAACATTCAATAAAAATCAATGAATAAAAACCATTTGAGGCACTGAGGTGATTAATATGAACTTTGGTTACAAGGCCACAGGATACATATTGGAGTTGATTGAATTAATCTCTCTCTCTCTCTCTCTCTCTCTCTCTCTCCCTCTCTCTCTCTCTCTCAGGAGTGGTGAAGGATGTTGATGGTTTCGTTTTAGCTGAAATTCTTCATAAACTGGGGGCGGGGCGATCGAAGGCTGGAGAACCTATCAATCACAGCGTGGGGGCGGAGCTACTGGTGTCACTTGGTCAAAGGGTCGAGACAGGTGAGAGGAGATGATGAAGATGATGATGATGATGATGATGATGATGATGATGATGATGATGATGATGAAGATGATGATGATGATGATGATGATGATGATGATGATGATGATGATGATGATGATGTTTGTGATCTCAGGCGCCCCCTGGCTGCGGCTTCATCACGAGGATCCGGCTCCGACTCCAGACCAAATGAGTCGACTGCAGAGAGCTCTGACTCTGGAAACAAACACACACAAACAACACAAACACAATCTGGTGGAAGAGCTGCTTCTTCCTCAGTAATACTATTGCTTCAAATATCAGGCGGGTTTCCTGACTTATCCTGCATTCAGCCACCAGGGGGCAACCGGGATGTTTTGGTTTCACTTTTGGAAAATGTCATGTCGGCCATCTTTATTTATAGTCTTTGCAAAAACTTTGACTTTATCCAAAGTCATTATTGAATAAAATGTGGACCCTTAGTGATGAGTGAACATCTGGAGCTTCTGGTGGACCTTCCTGGAAACTGATTTAGTCCATTACGTCACAGTAAAATGGGTTTGAAACGTTACAGTTTGATTATGGTTCTATTCTTATTCTTCATCTTGTGACGTTTATGTCTCAGCTGCTCCAATTTTTTTCTGTCCCTGACCTCTAGTGGACAAACAGCCACACTACGTCCTAACCCTAAAATGTTGCCATCATGAAAATATGCTTCTAGCAGGTGAACATTAAATAAAGAAAATATCATTATAAATACAGGATACAATAACAGTATATGATATGATCATATATGAATTGAATATTAACTGTATTTACACACAAAAGCTCATATAAATACATACATTATAAAAGAACAATGACTCAAATTTATTAAAACAATCAAATTTAATAAAAAACATCATAAAATAGTGAAAGTGTTTTTAGGGGCACTTCTTTAAGTCTTTTAAAGCCCCCCCCCCCCTCCTCCGCCCAGACTCTGTCGTCATGTGACGTCGCAGAGAGCAGGAAGTAGCGTGGATGTCTCACTCCTCTTCAAAGTCTGTGCACCAATTCCTGCCTTTTCTGGAACTTTTATATAATTTAGTTTTTATTCAGTTTATGAGAAATTATCTTTTATATTATAACTTCAATTTAATTGTATTGTATTATATAGTCTTTAATTGTATTCAATATAATTATTTGCATCTCCTACATTGGGAATTCTGAATATCTAAATATAAAGCGCTTTAACTTGAAAACTGCAAATAAGGTATTATTATTAGTGTTATATCTATATATTATAGGTTTATTTTTTCTTTATGTATTAAAAGGTGTATACAAATATTCTTATTTGATGATTACACCAGAAACCCAGGGTGGCCAGGATGTGGGTTGTCTGCAGATAACCGAGTGACTCATGACTTTGAACATAGACGAACTTCGGGGTGCTAGCTGGCTAACAGCTAACTTCCAGAGACGCCATTAGCTGGGTGAGACACAGCCAGACGCAGGAGCTCGAAAAGCGGAGTTACTCCGGAGTGTGGTCCCGATCCCGTCGCGTCTGTTGCCTGATAACGACCGACGTTGGGTTGTGTGAAGCTGTCGAGGCGCTCCTCCGCGGATCTCCCCGGTTTCTGCGGAAGTCGGAAGCCGATGTGAGCTGCGCAGGACTTCGCAGCGACCCGGGCTAACGTTAGCAGCGCTGGCTTGACGCCGCTTGTTTTCCTTAACGGCGACAACAAATTAGCGCAAATCAAACTTCCAGCCATGGCGGCCGGAGGGGCGGGCGGCAACAGCGGCAAGACGTACTCCTTCAAGGTGGTGCTGCTGGGGGAAGGCTGCGTGGGCAAGACGTCGCTGGTGCTGCGCTACTGCGAGAACAAGTTCAACGACAAGCACATCACAACTCTACAGGTAAGACCCGGGGTTAGCTCCGAGGCTAACCGCTGACAGGTAGCCGCTAGCTCCGAGGCTAACATCTGACAGGTAGCCGCTAGCTCCGAGGCTTGCGGCGGACAGGTAGCCACTAGCTCCGAGGCTAGCCGCTGACAGGTAGCCGCTACCTCCGAGGCTAGCCCCGCTCGGACTCAGGTGTTTGTTTTATTATAAGTCAGAGCAGGGCGGGTGGTGCTAGCGATGGTTGGGTGGCGGTGTCAGTTGTGTGGGGGCTCGTTACGCAGCCCGGGTCGCACCGTGGGATCGGGGCTGTGGGCGACACCGCAGCCGCCCGGCTAGTGTCGATGATCGTGACTGACAGAGGTGAAAGCCAAGCGTCCACTGAAGAATGAAACCATCAAGTAAAAGTATATAAATACCTCTCAGTGAAAAAACTTGTTAAGTAACAATAATAACATTTAAATAGCATTCAAAAGTCAATGATACAAAACAGTAACATTCTATTTGAATAAATTCAAAATAAAAGCCCAGTTTCGTTTCCCTCGTCCTCAGCTGTTCTCTCTCTCTCTTTGTCACTGACGTGATCTCTCTGTTTCTGGCTCACTCACATTTTAATGCTTAACGCAGGTGGAGACTTGTCTCCGTGCTTTGTCGGTGCGATCCCTCACAATCACCTCCACACGGTTTCTTCACCTTCTGCACAAACTTTCCCTCAGAGATCCGAGGACGACCTGATTAGATCTGAGGAGCTGAAAGGTCAGTCGAGGTCACGCTGATGTCACGAAAACATGTTTTTATCCCAAAAGTCACCATGACATCATAATGTTTCAGTAAAACCATTAACTCAACAGCGTTACTGGGGCACAGAAGGAGACATTGTGACCTGACTGGTTTGTGGAGGTGGTCAATTTAAATCCTCCTCCGTTCACTTTCAACAAAAACACTAAATATCTTCTGATTTCAGATTTGTGTTGTGATGATTTGCTTGGAAATGAAACTTAGAATGTTTGGACTCTACAGGCACATTAATCAGTGGTATGAAGAAAGCTTTACACATTGTCCATATTTCATGTGAACAGATCTTCATCCAAGTCTTCAGATACAAACAGTGAAAGTGTTTTTAGCAGATACATAAATAATCCATGATTGTCTAGTAAACATTTCCTGGTTTGAGCTTCTGAAATGTGAAAAAACAACAACTACCTTTATGCAAATTTCCTATTACCCCTTTTTAAAATTATTTTATGAAGGCAATGATTAATGCCACATTCAGATGACAGAACATTCCTGGTCCTTAGATCATCTTGCTGTCATGTGTCGAAGAGAAAAGCACTGAGCTGTTCAGAAAACTGTTGAAATGTGAATAGAGTTTTATATGATGAGATAAGGTGTGTGTGTGTGTGTGTGTGTGTGTGTGTGTGTGTGTGTGTGTGTGTGTGTGTGTGTGTGTGTGTGTGTGTGTGTGTGTGTGTGTGTGTGTGTGTGTGTGTGTGTGTGTGTGTGTGTGTGTGTGTGTGTGTGTGTGTGTGTGTGTGTGTGGCGCTTCTCCCCCATCATGCCTCTTGTTTGGGTTGTTTGTCTGCGGCGCTCAGGTCACACATGATCTCAGCAGACAAAGAAAAAGAATAATGTGTAAAACCAGGAAGAGTGACTCAGCGTTTCCGTCACAGTGACAGATCGATAATGAGTTAGAGCCGGAGCAGCTCAGAGAGAGAGAGACTCCCGGCTCCGTCGGCTGCTGTTGTGTAACCGCTGCTGCTCTGTTTTCAAACCTCTTGAAGTGAGTTGCTTCATGAACTCTGCTCTCGCACTCGCTTCCTGTGTCGAAGCCAAACTTCAGGGAAAGTCCGTTTCAGGTTAACGTTTCTTCAGAGAGGAAATTCAATGTGGTGTCATTGTTTAACTGAGCTTCTCGTCAGGTCCCTGATTCCTCAGAGGAACCACACATGTAACTGGGGGACATGTTGACGTGCACTATGAAACCTGGTGACTGTAAATCAGCTCAGGGATCAGATTTCTCCTCTGACACCGAGCTCGTTCTGTAAACATGGCCTCACCGGGCACCAGAAGATTTACGTTCCAATATAAAACAGATCACTTCTAATGGAATGGAAGTTTTAACATGCCAGATAAACTTCTCTCTATTTATATTAATCCTCAACCCAGGTCCCACGCTCTGTTACATTAGCTCTGAGGACGTCTGTAGCTCGGTTAGTAAAGTGCATGTAAACACAACAACAGTCAGACAAACGTGACCTCATCCAAACAAGTGTTGTAGCTCAAATTTGTAAGATGTCATCATCAAATGGGATGTTACGTAATTCAACTGTAAACTGAATTACTTTAAAATAGTTTCCACGTCTGTTCACACAAAGAAAGAGAACAACGTGTTTGTGAAATACTCTTTCCAGACATTTTTTTTATCGTTGTGACAAATGAACGACAGAAAAAAATGTTATAAAGTCAAAGTCGGGATCTTCTGATGAAATCTAAACAACAAAGCCTGTTCAAGCATCAGGCCCAGATTCATTCAGTAGAACAGGAAACAGCATCATCAAGGTTACAGTGTATGAGATTCAATCAAAGGGGAAATAAACATGATCATATTGTGGTCACATGTTACATGTCCCTCACAGGTGTCAGACATGTTTTCCTCCTTAAAAGAGAATCCACATGTTGAAGTGGATGAAAATAAGAGTTTCACTGGATGAGTAAAAAGCAGGAGGAGCAGGCAGTGACGTGCCGGAGCCTCCGGGTCCTGGTGCTCCTCCAGCTCCATGTGTCACGGTCACATGGTGCTGGATGCTTCTCGGCTCTACAGCTGCAGGGCTCAGGTCTCTTTACTCTCACTCACTTGTGACCGGCTCAGTTCCGTGAAGCAGCAGCATGTTGCACGACGCTGTCACCAGACGATCAGCTGTTACGTAAAGTTATCGGTTGATTTATTTACTCCAGCCTTTGATCCGTGAACAAACAACAGACGCTCATGATTTCCAGTCATGAGCGAGCTGCAGACTCCAGCATCAGTCAGGGTTCCTCATGAGACTCGTCACGATGGAAGCTTTCTGCCTGTTTTACTCTCGTTCACTCTCACAAAGTTTCACTGACTCTGAATCAGTAACTTTCCCTCTGTCGTTTCCACAGCTCGACAGGAACTTTGTGGCTGATATAAACTTTAGAGAATACAAAATCAGATCTTGATCAATCAGCTGTTAATCTTAACTCGTACATACATATCTACACATTTCTCAGATTGTTGGATCCACCTGATGCTTTTCTGTGACGTGTTCTCTGCTTCATGTGCAGAGACAAATAGCAACAGAGTGTGAGCGCCCTCTGCTGGTCAATGAAGGCAGTCGGAGCCAGAGGCCTTTGTGTTTGTGTGTCATTCCGATCGTCCCAATGTGACCAGAAGAGTCACATGACACCCACACGACCTCACACTCGTTTACGTGCTCATCATACATGTGCATGACCTCACGGTGACATCACTTCTCGGCCTCACACGGTTAATCTCTGAATCTGAGTCGCCTGAAAATGTCCAACATGTCAAAACAAAACGACAAACATAACAAAATTACCTTTGTTACACGCAGCTCTGAACCCAGTGGTTAACTGGAAACTAAGTTTATACTGAAACTGGAAGATGAGAAGTTACAAAACAAACCTGATAAGCTCCAGATTATTATGATTATGAGACAGTAATTATTATTTTAGTTTCACTGTATCTCAGGTTGATTCATATTTATAACATATCACTTTTGTATATGTCACTTGTCTCCAGAGATTAAAAATAAATCCTGCAGCATTTTAATCCTCAAGTTTCTGACCAATAACAACTCAGTGGAATAACTGTGGAGGTCAAAGGTCACTGCACCATGAACATATTCATGTGACCATGTTTTCTGAGAGAAGAACCAGTGAGTTGCAGCCACAAGAGAGAAATTATAAACTTGGATGTGTTTGAAATCCTCCAACTTCTGCACAGTTGTCAGTAAAAGATACAGATTTAAGATTTGAATTTGTTTTTGTTTGTGTTACTGTGTTTACAAAGTGTCTCACAACAACTGTTACTTCAGTGTGAATCATTTTGTGGGCTCTGGAGTGTGGAGACCCGACCAGAACCCATCAGGTCCAAACAAACATGAGCTATTTGGGTTCAGAGTTGGTCACGCTGCAGCGTGGAGGAATCATGTTCAGGAGAAGATGAGTTTGATACCTCGCTCTGCTTCTTGAAACTGACTCGTCTCGTTCTCCTCTTCCTCCTCAGGCGTCCTTCCTCACGAAGAAGCTCAACATCACGGGCAAGAGGGTGAACCTCGCCATATGGGTGAGAGCCCCCCCCCCCCCTGTGTTCCTGCTGCCGTGACGTTAGCGTGTCACTGGATGTTGACCTGGTTGTGTGTTTGTCTGCAGGACACCGCGGGTCAGGAGAGGTTTCATGCGTTAGGTCCCATCTACTACAGAGACTCCAATGGAGCCATTCTAGTGTACGACGTCACAGACGAAGACTCGTTTCAGAAGGTAACATCAGAGCAGGAGAGTCGCTGCACTCGTTCTCCAGGAGCTCTTCTTGTACATTGAAGTTGAATTAAAGTGTGTGTGTTTGTGTGGTTGCAGGTGAAGAACTGGGTCAAAGAGCTGAGGAAAATGTTGGGCAACGAGATTTGTTTATGTATAGTAGGTAAGTCATCACACATCTAACAGTTCATCACGTCTGTGGTCCACATGGGCTTCCGTCCGTCCCTGTTTGTCCTTCATGTCCTCGTCTTCGTCTGCACCGCTGCTGAACATGAAGTTGTCTCTTTGTGTCGTGACAGAATTTGTGAGTCGTTGTAACTGGATTATGTTGGTGTGGTTTGCTCATCATGAGTTTGGACCTGCTGCAGTTACACAATCCGCTGTGTGGAAATGTTTCTACATGAGGCAGCGAGTCATGAGGCTGCTGTCACTAGATCAGCTCCATGAAGTTTGAGGCTCTGAGCTGAGATCAGTTTGTTTCATACATGTGCTCATGTTTATGTCATTTATGTGGATTCAGATTTTTAATTTTTACTCTATAACATTTCAGTTAGAAAAGCTCTTAATCCCAACAGCTCATTCAAAGAGTAACGTTTATAAACCAACAGTCAGTTTTGTTAGACGTGAAATCCGCTCCATCGCTTGACTCTTTGCCCAAAGGATGATCACCACTTGTAGCTGCAGGGAGCGCTGTTGCTTTTTATTTGCAAATTGCGGTGAAATAAGTGTTTTCTTGTTCCTGCAGGTAACAAAGTTGATTTGGACAAAGACAGACATGTTTCAGTTGAAGAGGCAGAGAGGTAAGAACTTAATTTTAAACTCCTTTTCACTGTTGTCATAAGTTAAACCTGTGAAGAGCTCTGGAACGTTTCCTTTTCTCTTTTGAACAGAACCACATCATGTCTTCTTCTTCTTCTTCATGTTAATGAGCTGCTGTGTTTCTCTTCAGTTACTCCGAGTCTGTCGGAGCCAAACACTACCACACGTCAGCCAAGTTAAACAAAGGCATCGAGGAGCTGTTCCTGGACCTTTGTAAAAGTAAGAGTTCACCTGCACAACAGACACTGAACACACACACAGTGAAATATGAACATCAGCATTATGAACTAGACAAACTGCTGAGTCATGTCCCGCCCCTTCACAAAATGTCACAGGAAGCTGTTAAATACATTTTGCGTTGTCCTGCTAACAAACAAGATGACAATGAAAACCTCCTGGTGTTTTATTCATATAACATTTGTGTGTCTGTGTGTGTCTGTGTGTTTCAGGGATGATGGAAACGGCTCAGGCTGAGGAGAGGTTGAAGGGCAACGGAGCCAGCCAATCGGCTTCGAGTAGGCGGGGAGTACAGATAGTGGACGACGAACCACAGGCCACGCCGGCCGGAGGCTGCTGCTCCTCTGGCTGACACACACACTTTTACTTCAACACACACATACACACACATTCATCAGTGTGTCAGTTGTCTGGTCCATCGGCTCTAAATCCTAAACTAATCTGCTGTTTGTTCTGCTAAGGAGCATGGGAAATTACTCTTCACTTACTTAATCCTGCGTGCCCTTACTAAAGAAGTCACTGAAGTCGTTATGATTGAATTCAGTGACAAGATTCTCTAATAATCTCATTTTAGCACTTTACTATCCTCCCATATATGGAAATACAACAACGCAACAGTATTTTAAAAACAAAGCAGTGGCCAATGTTCCAGAAAACATCAATTTCATATTTAAATTATCATTAAAACAGGCGAACATTATTTCACAGAAGAGTCTCAGGCTTCAGCAAACACACAAACACGCACACACTGTACAGACGTCCAATAAACTCCATATTCATCAGAAAACATAAACACCAGTTTGTAGTGGAACGTCTCCACCTGCTGGACAAACATCAGACTGCAGACATGTCCAACCTGACCGCCAGGGGGAGCTGCAGCGGCATTTAGTCAATAAAGTTAATACAAAATAAACTTGTCATTAACATAAAACAAACATGGGTTCTGCAGAACCTGGTAATATTTGTTTAAATTAAACTGCACTTTATCCAAATCAAATCTGGAGATAAAATGTCCAACATGAAAACATGATATTTATAGTTTATTTCAAAAATGAAATTGATAAAGAGGTTAAATTGATTCATTTGAATTAATTATCAAAACCTAAAGAAATTAAAACAATATAAAGCTAAAAATTCTCCAATCTGGGAATCAGAGTAAAGAATTTAAACTTTAACTATTTTGTTCATTTATTAATCGACTAATCGTCACAGTTCAAATCAATAATAACGTTTAATCAGCTCTGCTCCGTCTTTATCTGAAAGTTGAGTCGATGGTTTTAACACAAACACACACTTCTCTACAACAACACACCCACACTGTCGCTGCCGGACAGAGAAACTGTGCATGTTTGAATTCTGTAAACAGCTTTTTGTTTGTTTTTGACTTTTAAAAAACTTGGTGAATAAATAAAAGAGTGAGCAGCGGTTATTTAATAAGTTAAAGTCTCGTGGTGGTGATGGATCTGATCTGTTCATGAATCCTACTCTCTTCTCGCTGCTGTGTTCGATTCCTGTTGTTTCTCCTGCGTTAATCTGCTTAGTGAAGAAAACACACAAATAACAACAGACTGGACGTGTTGTTGCCTTCGGGGGGGAAGTTCTGTTCGTTATGGAGAAACGACGACGTGTGGAAAAGGAAAAAATATCAGCACACCTTTTGGAAATGTCATTTTTTTAAACTGCTAGTGTCAAAAGTGTTTTGTAAAGATAATAGAACAATTATAACGATTTACACAACGCGTGGAGGTGTCGCGCACATTGTCGTTCTTTCATTTTGCACTTTTACTGAGTTTGTTCACGTGTGATTCACAGACAGAAACATGATTTATTTAATAACTTGTGTGCTTTATGGACATATTGATATCTCAGGATGAAGAAGACGATCCAGATCTCTGGGCTTCACCTTTTGCAGCTGCTACATCGTCCATCTTTATTAAAAGTATGACTGAGGTAGTTTATGATGGAACATATATTTCATCAGTTTTAAAAACATTTTGGTTATTTAGGTATTTTTAGTTTGGTTTAAAGTTGACGACCGAGTCACTTCAAAGAATCAGAGCCATAATCAAATCTGGAGGTTCACGAGTAATTTCACAATCTTTACTACTGATTTCCTTAAATAAGTTTAATTGTCCCTGTGATATTTTCTCATTGAATAACAACTTTTTTCTTATGTAACAAATCAGTAAAATTACACAAGCTCTTTTAGTAAGTTTATTGTGCTTTAGATATAAAGTGATATTCTGCAGCAGTTGGTGTTTGGAATCAGTCGACACACACAGACACACACAGTTTACTGTCTACGTTTTATTTGGAATCTTTTCACCATCAAACATGAAACCGAACTCTTTAAGAAAATTAAAAACCTGTAAAGTGACTTCTTCCCTTTAACAACACTTTACACTGTAACAGGACGAGACAGTAACACAAAGAACCGACCCAGTCACATTCAATACAAAGTGTAGAATATCAAAAATATTTTAAAAATAGAAATAAACTACGATCTCAAACCATTCACAGTTGAATGGAAAAAATTTTCTTCAAACAATTCTATTTGTTTAAACAGAGTTAATTGCACTTTTATCAGATGTCTGCTTTTCCTGAACTTAAAGAAAACTAGAAGCAAACAGTGGTTTGAAGAACATTTGGTTCAGTGTGAAAGTTGTTTTTGTAAATATGATAAAATTATTTTAGAGAAGAATCAGTTCTTGTTTTCTACACGATCACAAGACAAAATAAATGTTCACAAATTAAAAAATTTATTATTTGGAGGTAAACAAAGGTCAATTGAACTAATTAATAACCTTAATTTAAATCTGCAGAGCTGGATGTTATTTGTCTTTATGAAAACTGATCTGGAATTTCTTACTTTTTTCGAATTTTAAAGCCAGAATTCTTTTCAAAAAGTCTGAGATTTGAGTCTCAGTGAAACATCTTCTCTTTTATCTCCTGACGTGAGAAACTTACTAACCATAAAGTCTTGTGATCGTTAGAAAAACTTCAACAAACATCATAACAAAAGAGATTCTGACAGAAACAGAAGAATCATCCAATTACAACTATTTTTCATTCAGCATCTTTTTTAACAATCACGTTAATGTTTCAAAGGCGCTCCTCAGACTTCAGACCTTTACCACAAGCTGACAGCAGAGGGCAGCGCTGCTCCTCTAGTACACCGGAGGGTTCTGCAGCTCCTGGTACTTTGGCGGCCCAGTGGTGAAGATGCTGGGAACCATCAGGACGGTGGTTCGGGTGGGGTGACGCAGCTGGTGGATCATGATGGACGACAGGATCATCCCGAGCACCTGCAGGACAAACAGTGAGTTCAGTTAAATATCAAAGTTTCAACAGGTTCAGTCACGTTCAGCATCACCAGCTGAGCTTCTCACCGCCAACGTAGCCAGACTGAAGACGATGCCGGTCATGACGTCAGCCACGATGAGGATGAACCTCATGAGGATGGGGAAGCAGGGCTGAAGACGAGGGGGGGGAAGAAAAGCAGGATTTATCATTTTATTCAGGTTGCTTATCATAGTAATACATGTTGTGATGCTTTAATGTTCAGAAACAGGTCACAACATTGACATGGTCACCGACCTTGCTGTAGATCTGCTTCCTCGGGAACAGGTTCTGCAGGGAACAAACACAAACATTAGAGACGTGGGTTTGAATCCCGACTGAGGTAGATGACGCGTTGCTTTGAACTCACCAAGTAGCTGAGGCTCTGACACATGCCCTCCTCCACCTCCATGCTGCTGCACACACACGAATCCGGGACGTTGTCCTCCCAGTCCGAGTAGCTGAAGAGGCCGCAGCAGTGCAGCTGGACACAGAAGAAGAAGAAGAAGAACAGGGCGGTTAGAGATCAGAGTTATGAATCTACAATAACAGGAAGAGAGCTGCACCATAAACCTTAACACAAACAGCCTGAACCTGAAAGTCAACATTCCTCTTCCCTTTGACTGAGGAAGGGAAGTTTGAGTCTGAACCGACCACAGATCCATTTGTTTCTCTCTTCATGTGAAACCACAGAAGACGATGAGATGAGAAAGAGACGTCTGAGTGGATCCGTGAGGAAACAACACAAACTGGTTCCGTGAAAACATTTTACACAACCATCACACAAGAGTTCAGCATTTCTTTGTTCTTCAGCTTCTCAGTTTCATGGTTTGATTTTTTTCAGAAAGTAAACGTGTGAGTGAGTCTCCTTCCTCTACAAAAACAGGAAGTGATATCGACCTGCATCACCCAGGGAGCCAATCAGACGGCTCGGGCTGAAACCGGTCCAACGCCATCAGAGGTTTGATCTCCGCTCTGAGCGTGAGGGATCATCCTCAGGGGAACATTCTTAAAATAATTTGATATTTCTTTTCAAAATTTAAATTGTCCGCGATAGAGTTAAAAACAATGGATCAGAGCGGTGAGAGTTGTGTGTCAGTGTGTGTGTGTGTGTCTCACCTGGGACTGCATGCCGTCGGCCATGTTCTTCACCTCCTCTGAGGCCGTGTCCAGCGGCAGCAGCTCACGGAACTTATCCGACACGATCTCTGTCAACTGCAAACACAAACACAAGCTTTTATTCTGAAAAGCAGAAACCAATTAAAAGTTGAGCTGATTCGTGGAAACAGACTCAGAATCAGTCACAGTGGAACCAACACTCAACAGACCATAGAGCCATTAGACTGTGTGTGTGTGTGTGGGGGGGGGGGGGGGGGGTTACCTTAGGTCGGAAGAAAGCAGCGACGATTCCAATTCTCAGCATCATCAGAGTTCCAATCACCATACACACCAGGAACTGCACACACACACACACATCAAATGTATGACAGTGCACATGAGGAACGTGAGAAACACAAACAGTCTTTTATCCTCTTTGCTCTCGACAGGTCCCTGAACATCGACCTTTGTTCTGATGAAACAAGTTCATTATTAACATGGATCAGAAAAGAGAGTTTAGAACCAACAGGAAATCAGATCAACACACATCGAGTGTTTCATGACTTCAGTAACACTGGTTTTCCCCTCAGATGTCACAACTCTTTTCTTCATCATCATCATCATCATCATCATCACATCCTTCCTGTTTCAGGAGATGAGGTCAGTGGGATTTTCTGTTATTTAGAAATAGTGTTTAGACTCATTTCAGATGTGCTCTTCATGTGGGAGATGTTCACTGCTCTACATGTGGGAGATGTTCGCTGCTCTACATGTGGGAGATGTTCGCTGCTCTACATGTGGGAGATGTTCGCTGCTCTACATGTGGGAGATGTTCGCTGCTCTACATGTGGGAGATGTTCGCTGCTCTTCTCACTCACGAGGATCAGACACACTTTGTTCTCCCTGTGGGCGCCGTACGCTCCCAGCACGGCGATCACCAGTGTGACGGCTCCCACCACGTACAGGACCACCAGGCCGGTGGTGCGACCCTCCATCTGCAGGCAGAAGAGCAACAGGTTCATGTTCAGGTTCTTTTAGACCCGGAGGTGTTTGTTTAGAGAGAGTTTGTTCTTACGTCATCTCTGATGTAGACCTGAGAGAGCAGAGGGAACAAGATGACGATGGCCCCGAAGATCTGGAACCAAACACAACTCGGTTAGATTCACTCTGAACAGGTCAACGCACAAAGTGTCACGAGTTCTTCTGCACTTTATATTCAACTCACCGCTGTTTAATTACTTATAAATCTGCTATTTTGGTTCTCACTTAACATAAATAAAACATCAGTAACCGTCTTTTTCTATTAAATTAAATTCCATCAATACATATTTAATAACTGATGTTACGGAAATTGGAAAATATCACATTCAGCGAGATAATATTTTGGTTTTTTTTGCTTAAAACCAGAGAAATTAAATATTGGAACTAATCTACTTTATCTCTTCCTGCTCACGCCCGAGGTTATCACAAGTATCTATCATAGAGTGTAAAGAGAGATGACCACACCTCCTCCTCCACGTTAGCAGATGGGACATTAAATAAATGTTTGTCCAAGATGTTTCTATCGTTCCAGGTCGATCTCATCTGATGTTTGATGAAGTGTTTGAGCCTCTGTCACATGGCTCACTGTGATGTCACCGGCACAAGATGGCCGCTCCAGCTCTTTTAATCTGAGCTTCATCTTTGCACAGTGGGAGGAAGTGGAGACGTGAGGCTCATCTTTATTTACACTCTGAACGCAATCATGAAGCTTCTGTTCCATAACTGACAAGCAGGAGATAAGAACTTCTCTAAACTAGATTATTGTCAGAGGTTAAGTTATTTTCCAACAGTGGCGTATGAAGGTATGTTAATAAACTTTAATATACATATATATTTACAAAGATATTTATATTTACAACTTGTACTGTTAATAAATTGTGCTGTAGCTGTCAGTTATGAATGTGTCTGTAAAGTGCATCTTGATGTCCCACTGAGCCAGTGGGACATCTGTAACTGGTCTGTAACTGGTCACCTGGGGCTTTTATTGTGAAGGACGTGCCTGAACCGAAACTCTCTATTCAACAAAATGGCTGCTAAATTAAACTGAGGAAAACACACACACACACACACACACACACACACACACACACACACACACACACACACACACACACACACACACACACACACACACACACACTTCACTTTACTTTACTTTACTTTACTTTACTTTACTTTACTTTACTTTACTTTACTTTACTTTACTTTCTTCAGAATAACTTTATTTTTTGGAGTTTGTACTCTTGGAGACATCACCATGAACTTTTAACTGGTCCCAGTGTGACCGTAACAAACACTCCCAGTTTCACCTCCACCGTCTAACAGGTGATGACGCACATGTTAAAGACTCACAAACACAACACGTCGAACCTTCACCTCGTGTCTATAACCCAACACTTCACAGCTGTTCAGTACAAACCATCTACGTCACATTCAGACCCGGAGACGTCACAGGAAACTTTCCACTCGATCTCGAACTCACCGCGAACAAGACGTTGAACACGGTGAAGGTCCATTTGATGCACGAGTTGATCTGCGCCATGTTGTGAAGAAGAAGAAGAAGCAGATCCACAGAGCTGGTGTCAGCAGGAGGCTCCGCAGCAGCAGTGACGGGGGGCGGCGGGGTGGAGGTAGTGGAGCAGCCCGGAGGGGGCGGGGCTCTGATCAATGACCGAGACAGCGGAGCAGCTGAAGGGGGGGGGCAGTCCTTTCGGGGAAAGTGCAGCCCGGAGTCCAACAGACCACGCCCCCTTAAAGCACACCGACACTGACTAACAGGTCAGGTATTCAGCCAAACCACGCCCCCTTTCAATCCTCACTCAATTGTTTTACCCAGCCACGCCTACCTTGCCCGCCACCCTGACCATATACGGAGCCCTCTTCCGGTCCTCGCTCGGGAAGCAGAATGGAAACATCCCCGTCGTTGAATCTTATCCCAGATCCGCAGCTGGGAGCTGGGAGCTGGGACGTGTCCTGACACGAACCTGTTCCGGGAACAGCTTCTGTTTCAGGGACTGAGGAAACAAAAGTGAGGGAACATCTGAGTTCTCTAGTATTTAGTTTAAATGAGCTCAACATGAATCTTTAATACATAACATAATAATATCATTGTGATAGGGGCGGTGTGGCCTAGTGGATAGAGTGGTGGCTCTCCAACAAGAAGGTTGCCGGTTCAAACCCCACTCTCTCCCATCTGCATGCTGAAGTATCCTTGGATAGATACTGAACCCCGAAATGGCCCCTCATAAATGTTGAGTGTACTAATTGTAAGTCGCTTTGGACAAAAGCGTCAGCCAATTGACATGTAATGTAATAATGATAGTTCTATTGTGTAGTTGTCTCTGGTTTTCTGTCTTTTGTGTGTGTCTGTGGTTGAGTTGTGTCTTTGTTGTTGTTTTCTAGTTGGTTTGGCTCTCTGTAACGTGTCTATGGTCTTTTTCTGGTTGTTGTTTTTCTTATGTCCAGAGACTTCACATAATTTAAAGTCAGAAAGTAGTGCATGCTGGGAATTTCTTCAGAAACTTAATTTATTAAGTTATTATTCAAGTGAGGAGAACTTGTGTTTATGAATTCTGAAAACAGAAACGAGAAAAACATGCGAAGCGATTGGTTTATTAAACCTGACGCACTTTCATAGATTAAAAATACACAATTAGCTCAAACTGAACTAACTTCAGTGTTTATACTTTACGTAGAGAAATGAAACATTAACACGTTCAGAACGAGCAGCAGCTCAGGCAGAGATCTGCAGAGTTAAACAAATATCATATTCAAAACAGCCTGCTGCACGTCAGACGATGTTTGCATTGTTATAAACGGTGACTTGTTATCGAAGTTCAGTTTATAAACGAGTGTGAGAGGAAGTGAGAGTTTCATCTGAGCTGGAATCTGAGGGTGTGACTGGAATAAAAACCTCAACTCGACCACAGTCAAACTCTTCTCGTGTGAAACTTCCACAGAGTCCATCATGTTTCTTCAATATTTATCTTTATTATTTTCCTTTAAACACGATTATATTCATGAGCTGTTTGTGTTTGTTCATAACGAACCTTCTTCCGTATTCATCCATGTTTGTAATGAAAGTTTTGTCTTTATTTCATCAAGAGAAGCCAAAATGTGAAATGTTATTTAAAAGCAGGCAACAGGAAGTAAATGAAAATCAGCTCAGTCTCAGAAACAGACAGAATCAGAACTTCTTCAACACGACCTCGACTCCTCTAAACTCCACTGGAGCACATTCCTCTGATGTGAGTCACTGACGCTCAGAGTCGGTTTCATCTCGTCTGTTATTAACATGACTCCTCCTCCTCTTTCTTCTCCTCCTCCTCTTTCTTCTCCTCCATCATGACACGCACTTTCTTTGTCTTCTTCCTCTTTCTTCCCCCGAGTCACTGCAGATGACTTTCACACAGTGAAATAACTTTATTATATATCATACAAACACACATAGTGAGAACACAACACAGAGAAACACAAAATGTGTGGAAGAGATTTATATATAACATGGTTCTGAAGATTTAATCAAAAACAGATGAGAAAACCCCAATGTGACCGCTCCCACTGTCTCTGAATGACACACACACACACACACGGAGAACACACAACAACAAAACAACAACAGACACATAATAAAACAGACACACAACAACAAAACAACAACAGACACATAATAAAACAGACACACAACAACAAAACAACAACAGACACAAGAATAAAACAGACACACAACAACAAAACAACAACAGACACATAATAAAACAGACACACAACAACAAAACAACAACAGACACAACAACTATAGACTAAACTAAATAAAAGCAATGGCATCTGAACTAAGAACATTTCCTTTATATATGCAAATAGGTTTTACAATAAACTTCGTGCTGAATTGTGAGTCTTATATATTCATGAGCATGTCTTTCTCTTTAATGTCTGAAGTTCATATATTTGTAAAGTGTAACATGAATCTAGTCCTGTAGGTGGCGCTGCATAGACATTTTTAGCGGAGTATAATTAAGTATTAATGTAATGAGCAGTTATTTGTGGCTTGGTGATACAATATTTTAACTATAGAGTAATAGACCTTTAAAAAAAAGATATAATATAATTTAATTAATAAAACATTAAACTGTTCAAATCTTAACAAGACGATTATTGACATTAAACTAAAAGGAAAATATGAAGTCTTTCTGTTAAATTAATGTGATGATGAATGAAGATGTTCAGGAATCGTCCTCCTCTCCCTCCTCTTCCTCCTCCACCACGCTTGTCTCCTCCCCTTCCTCTCTTCATCTTCACCACCTGATCCCCGCTCACATGGAAACATCCTCCTCTTCCTCCTCTTCCTCCCGGAGCTGCAGCTGCTGCACAGCGGCTCTTCCTCCATCTCTCAGGCCGCTGTAGGACACCGCTGGGCGGGGAGGGCAGCTTGTCCGGCGGGGCGCCGCTGGTGGAGAGAGCGGGTCTGAATCTGATGCAAGGAGACAAACACACAAACACACGCACACGGACACACACCGGCTGCTTCCTCTTCATGTGTAATCACAGCAGCGACAGAAGCTGCAGACGCTCCTGCTGATTGTCGCTGACCGTCTGAGGAGGAAGGTTCGTCACCATGTCGGTGGTTCTGGTTCTGATGTGGACTCAGCTGCTGCTCGCAGGTAGGACTCGGTTCCTCTGGTTCACAGGCTGAGGAGGAGCTCGATGCTCTCACTGGAGCTTCGGTGTCAAACATGTGTTGATCAGATCAAATATCCTCCATCACGTGATTTCATGAATGACTGAAAGCAGCCTTCAGACCTGCAGCAGGTTGAGATTTAAAATAAGATGGAAAAGCTTCAGTGTTTGATTCTGCAGACGATTCACATCCTCATGACGGAGGCTCATGAAACCCATGTTGATTTGACTCTCAGGGAAAACGAAGGTGACTTCCACACAAGAAAAACCTGATTCTCAGCTGTGATATCTATATATATATATATATATATATATATGTATAATCTGCTATGTGAGGAAATGTGGGTTAGTGTTAGGTTAAGAAGTGTAGGAAATTGTTATTTGTTGATATAATATTTATCCATTTCATTAGAGAGATGCAATTTATGATGCATTCTATTTCTGATTTATCTGTTGATTCTGATTTTAATTAATCGTTCAGTCAGTAAAACATCGTAATCGTCGCCGGGTTTCTGAGTTCAAAGTTCGTTGAATAGAATCAGTTCAATTCAGATACATTTTCCTCCCGTGTTTACAAATGGACTGAAAATAAAGTAAGTTCTATAACTGGAATAAAATCACATGTTTATTACTTGAGAGGCTGTAGCGCCCCCCTCAGGCAAGTGTCATGTCTTCAAACACAGGATATACATTATTTTAATATTTAAAGATCTTATGTCACATTAGCTAATTATCCGGTGAGAGTTGGATGATTTGTCTCCACAGAGTTAACTGTCAGCCCGCTGTAACTTGACCTGTGATTGGCTGATGGCTCCGGTCCAATCACAGCTCAGCGGTGCACATAGCAACCAGGATGCTGTCACTAGGGAGAAGCTGTGTCAGCTCTGTTTCTATAGAGCTGCTGATTCCTCAGGGTTTTAAACAGGAAGCAGCAAACTGACCTGGGACCTGCTAACGAAGAGGGTTTGTCTCTTGAACACCCGGATTCTCTCTGTCCAGCAGACTGTGGATCAGCTTCTGCTCCACCTCACCTCCGTCTCAGTGTGAACTCCTGTAAATGTGACGCGGCAAAAAAACTGCTTCACTCGTTTCTTCTATTTCTGCTCCGAGGATAAATAATGAGTGAGACTGAATTATGCATCGTTCAGTCGTGACGAGGGGGGGGGGGGGGGGGGGGGGGCTTCCTCTCGTCCTGATGAGAGAGAAGCAGACAGATGGAATCTCCTCCTCTCTTCTGAGAGATCAGAAGATTCTCCAGACGTTAGAACCAAGAGAGAAATGAAGTCGTCCTCAAAAGAAGAAACACTCAATCATCCTTCAATGTTCAAACTCTGATGAATCATTGATCTGTCGTTTGCGTGAATAAAACAAACACACAACCTTCAGGACAAGACAACAACTCCCATGATCCCGCGCTGCATCACTCTATCATCAAGCTAGGTCTTTGTTATGTTTCACCTGCGCCCCCTAGTGGCTCAAGTTCATATCGTAACATATCGTTTGTATTGTAACAAACAATAAACAACAGAGACACACTTTCATCTTTCTCATGTTTGACTCGTCTTCTTCTTCTTCTTCTCAGAATCGTCCTCTGGTGACCACGAGCTCCGACTCCTCCCCTCTCGCCGCTCCCTTCACCTCCCCCCGCGTCTCCTCCCTCAGCCCCACCTGAGTGATCAGCTTCACGATGTGGACGAGTCCCGCCACCTCCATCTTCATCATCATCGTCTTCACCACCATTTGGCCAAAGTGATGCCGGCCGCCCTCCTGGAGTCTCGCTTCCGTCAGCCGGCCGGCGGCCAGCGAGCCGTCGACCTGCTGGCCCGGCCACATCACGAGGTGCAGCCGGAGCACGCCGCCATCTCTGCACGCCATCTGGTGACCGTGGTGAGTAATCTGCGCCCTGATTGGCTGAGAATGAAGAGAAGCATGAGGAGGTTTGTGAAATGTGTCTTTTGTGTTTGAGACCGATCGACAGGATCCTAGTCGACCGCCCTCTCCTGGTGTGATAGGCAGCGTGTGATGATGTCATCACGGTGGACGGACTGTAAATATTGTTGTTATCATGGAGGTCGAGTTTGAGGTTGTGTGTTTTGATGCGTGTTTAGCTTCAGCTGCTGCAGAAGATATTTTCATATTTGCTAGAAATGTCTGATCATCTCCTCCCTGTCAGAGGTCAGAGGTCAGAGGTCGCAGCAGACAGTCAGTGGACGACGGACGAAGAGGAGCGGAGACTCCATCATCCTCAGGATCCCTGTCTCCATGGAAACAGGGATCCTGTGTGTGTTTGTTTGTGTGTCTGTGTGTGTGTGTGACCCACTTACCTTCACAACAGGCAGTTACATAACTGTTAAACAGCAGCGACCTTCAGACTGACATTGAGGCAGAAACAGAAAGACAGGTATGTCCTGGTTGTTAATGAGGGAGACGGAGACGAGTGGTCGAGTGAGGAGGAGAGCGAGAGAGAGAGGGAGAGAGAGAGCAAGAGAGAGCGAGAGAGAGAGAGAGAGACCAGAAGCTCAACAGTTCATTCTGCTTCATGTCGCAGATCAGACAGAAACAGTTTGACCAGCGACTGGTTTCATAATCGATAACTTGAAGACGTCACTTTGGTTGTTTTGAAAGTTATGATAATTTTCTGATATGTTGTACGTGTAGAAACTTCTTTGAAGATCTTTCAGAGTTGAATGACGTCCACACGTCTCCTGTGACTCGTTGTTCATACACAACACAGAGACAGACCAACGTGTCGAACTGGAACCAGTCTGATTCACACACTGGTTTTATTTTTAGTAGAAATGCAGCAGATTATGAATTTAAGCGTCTGAACTGGGAAGCTTTGCTGCCAACACTCCCACGGTCCTCTGACAAGCTGCCGCCACCACAGATGCATCGTGGGAGTGGGGACGATCTGGAGGAGCCCTCCGGTGGAGAGCAGGAGACAGACGAGGGACTTGTCTCATCTCTTCAGTTATTTCAGAAAACGTTGACAGAAGAAGTTATTTTTCTACGAGGGTCAATGTGGGGCTCAGTATTTTGCCCAAGGACACTTCAGAAGGGGAAGACTGGGATCAGCTTCTCTGCTTTTATCAATGAGGAACCGCCGCCAGGCTCCGCTCTGCCTGACCTCAGCCTCGTTGTTAATTGACTTTGTGTGTGTGGTCACATGACTCGTCCCCTCAGGACCTCATCATATGAAAACACTGGAGAAGCAGCAGGAGGAGGAAGAGGAGAGACGGAGGCTCAGTGACCGTCGAGCTACTAAACACAGAGGAGGCCCTGGAGCATGAGACGTATTTAGAATTAGTGAACAGAAAGATGCAGGTTGGTTTATTAGAAATTGTAAATCGTCATATATATATAAAATAATATCAAACACAGAAAATAAGGTTTCAAATAACCAGGTGGGTCATAAACACTCGTCTGTAGTTTAAGGTTTAATCTCCAATCAACCACTTCTCATAGTAATAATAATCAGCCATCTTTCTTTGATATGATTTATAATCTATAACCTCAGCAGCAGCGTGTAACGTTTAGATGGAGGTGGAACATGAAGAGAGGTTGTGTGAAGTCACAGATGGTAACAAGTCACCTCCCATCGCTTCTCTGCATCACAACGTGTGTGTGTGTTTGTTTTATGTGTGCGTGTATGAGCCTGATACAGATCGACAATAATCTATATCTGTGGACTGAGACCAGTTGTGTTTATTAAACATTAATTTAGTCACAACTTCAACTTGAAGCCTCAGAGATGATGTCAGAGTAAAAGATGAGACTCTGAGTTCTGCTCTGTGAAGGTTTTTCTAAAAGGAAGAAACACAAGCGTGAATAATCTGACCTCATGTCAACCCTCTCATTCAGCTGTTTGTGTGTGTGTGTGTGTGTGGTGGTTGTTAAGACTCAGGGTTAGAATTAGGTTAAGGTTAGTGCTAGTTAGTTGTGCTGGTTAAGGTCAGGGAGCAGGGAATTCATTACGTCACCAGTGTCCTCACATCTATAGAGAGACGTGATCTCATGGAGTCGGTCGTGCACGTGCAGCTGCTCACACGCTGAGGAACAACACAACACTGTGTGTGTCTGTGTGTGTTCAGCATGTAACATCTTGATTGTGCTTCTCGTCGTGAATGAAATGAAAGTCTGTCACGTGTGAACAGATTCAATGTGACGTCTGTGACTCGTCCTCCAGAGCCAAGCAGCTAAACCACAGACGCTCCTCGTGGTTCACAGACAGTCACTGACTTGGATCCTCTTCAGTTTCCCTACAGACACGATCTGATCTCAGTTTGATCAGATATGGAATACAAAATTTAGATTTATTTTTGCTCCATCAGTTGTTAACCCATAATCCCCTATTTTGTATACACACACACACACACACACACACACACACACACACACACACACACACACTCTCATACCCCCTCTCTCCTATCTGATTGGTCCAAATTGGATTCCCCTTACTGGCCTGAGGGCTACCGGCTAATTAGTGGTTATTACCGTGTGTGTGTGTGTGTGTGTGTGTGTGTGTGTGTGTGTGTGTGTGTGTGTGTGTGTGTGTGTGTGTGTGTGTGTGTGTGTGTGTGTGTGTGTGTGTGTGTGTGTGTGTGTGTGTGTGTGTGTGTGTGTGTGTGTGTGTGTGTGTGTGTGTGTGTGTGTGTGTGTGTGTGTGTGTGTGTGTGTGTGGACAGAAATAGCACCTGATCCTGACAGGAAGCACAGCAGGATAATGGCATTACCTATCATCGAACGGCCAATCACGTGTGTGTCATGTGAGCTGTGTCCGCTCTGAGCCAATCAGAGATCACGACTTGGCGCGCTGTGGGGGGGGGATGTAGTGGAGCTCTCTGACCCTGAGCTGTGACTGACAGGCGGCCTGTCGCTCACTGAGGGGGAGTCTTCTGCAGGCGATGGGATCTACGGTGTTCACATGTTCACTTGGTGAGGTTGTTGGTTCAGATCCTGGATCGGATTCTCTTCATTAACAAGCTGCAGCTGTTTGGTTTGGTTTCACTGTTTCACATCAGTCGGTCGATTGTTGTTTTTATTTATTCGCAGGTTGTTTTGTTGTTTGGCTGAAAAATGTTTATCTTTAAATTATAAATTTGCCATTTATTGATTTAAATGTTTAGTGTTTGAAAACTAGGGTAAGAATTTGTGTTTGGGTTTTAGTTGTGATGGTAACGTTAGGCTTGAGAATGTATTGTGTATCCTCACTAAGATAGAAGTGTGCGTGTGTCTGTGTGTGTGTGCGTGTGTTTATTGGTCCTGATATTGAATTAAGGAGCAACAGAACATTTTGATTTAGCCATTAGAGCGCACAGACACACACACACAGACAGAAGTCATGTTGTCCTGCATTGATTCAGGTTTTTGTTGTTGTTACGTCTCGTTCAGCACGTTAATGTTTTCTGATTCATAAAGACTCAGGGTTTGTTTAAACAGTCTTCACTTGTAGCTGACGTCAGGTCAGTGGATTAGTTTCTCTTTGTTCACGCTTGTGATTTGTCATTGACTTTTAATGTGAACACGTTTTATGAAAATCATAACCAGTATGATGATGACCGTAAATCTGAGCAGCAGTAAATTTAAAATCCTCCAAACCATAATATTGAATCAAGAGAAACGCTGCCTCAGAACTTCTTGATAATCAATTTGTGACTTTCAGGCCTGAGTCAGAGTCTCCTCCCACCGTGACATCACACATTGGTCAGTGAGCGGCTGTTTGTCCACCATCTTGGTTTGTTGAAGCTAGAAGTGACCATATTTGGAGGAGTGGGGGGGGGGGACACTCTCTTTGCTCTTGTGATTCTTCTTCCTCTTCGGTTTCATGTCAACTACTGGAAAATGACCTGTGTACAGGAGGAGTTTCTTCAAATAGAAATCTGATTTAGATTGGCTTGAAATGTTGATGGTAAACTAAATGTCTCTCTCTCTCTCTCTCTCTCTCTGTCTCTCTCTCTCAGTACCTGGCCGTGGACGTGCGAAGGCTGAACGTCAGTCTTCTTCGTTGGTTTCGAGAAGGTGTAGCGGCAGCGCTTGGTGTTCCTGCAGGACTCGTTCACATCAACCGGCTGAATGTAAGACAGGCGCACGTTGCACTCTGCTGGTTGATTGATTGATTGATGATTGATTGATTGACGGACGGCCTCTTACAGGAGGAGAAGAATGGCATCGAGCTCTTCGTGTCCTCTGATAGGCTGGGCATCTCCGAGCCCCGCCCTGCCGAAGAGGTCATCCAATCACTGAACGTCCGGGTCCTCCACCGCCACCTGGGACACTTCGGCATCACCGAGGTCTCCACCGAGGTGCGTCTCCGGCTCCTAGGCAACCGCGGCTCGTTAAGCGTCCTGGTTGGTCCCCATGGAGAGTGGGGGGGGGGGGGGGTGCAGGATGGATGCAGAGCAAAGTGCTGCTGCTGAGAGTTTAATGGAACAGTTACAGAGTGGTCCATCAGCCTGAAGCACTTGATATTAATGTGATTACTGAGAGAAGTGATGGTTCCTCTCCGCGCTGTGTGAGCTGCTCCATCAGGTTCTCCTGGTTCTCCACTGTGTGGTCTGCTGCTGGTAGCGATGCTTAGTTACAAATTACACTACATCTGACTGCATCTTTCGTTATGTGAGAGTAAGCGACATTTAAAAAAAAAAATGATATCGAACAGTGTGATCCAGCTTTGAGAGCGGCTCTGGCTCAGGGAGAAGTTTAACTCCATCGAGGTTTCATGAAATCCTAAAGAAGAACGTTTTGTGAGTTATTAAAAGAATCCTGACAAACAGATTCAACATCATGTGTCTCTGCAGAAGAACGTCCTGCAGGGGGAGCAGAGGGATCACGTGTGGACCACAGAAGGGTTCTACACTGTCATCCTCTTCTTCACCGTCTTCGTCATCGTCATCACCTGCTTGATGGTAAAATACATTACACTCACTGGAACCAGTATTTACTTGAATAAGCCTCTCAACTGACACACACACACACACACACACACACACACAGAGATCAGCCGTATCGCTGACATCATGTAAAACGTCTCTAAACCTTTCACCTCGGCCGCTCTAATTGGCTGAGACAGCTAACGGCCTTTAGTCAATCTGTGTCCGTGGTCAAAGGTCACCAGGTCCTGACTGAGCACATATCCACACACTTACAGAAAAACACACACACTCACACAAGCACATTGTGCCTCTAACAAAATATATGTTTTTCTCTTGAGGGAACAAAAGGAAATTACTTAAAATAAGAAATTGAACCAAGATATCAATAAAAAAGAATAAATGGCCTGAATTAAAGAATACATTTAAAATAAATTATTTTTCTTTCAGTTGTAGTGCTTCAGATAATCCACACGAGGGAAACCTCACAAGCTACAGATATACCTGTATCTACAGTCCTGATGATGTCAAACCATTTAAATAAATATATATATATATATTATAACATCTCCTCTCACAGATTTAAGTCTTTTGGTTTATCTATTTGAAAAGTGAATTCTCTGGATTCATTAAGATCCTCTTTTATCTCTCTCTCCTCTCCTCCTCCTCTCTCTCTCCTCTTCTCGTCTCCTCTTCCTCTCCTCTCCTCTCCTCCTCCTCTCTCTCTCCTCTTCTCGTCTCCTCTTCCTCTCCTCTCCTCTCCTCCTCTCCTCTCCTCTCCTCTCCTCTCCTCTCCTCTCCTCTCCTCCTCTCTCTCTCCTCTCCTCCTCTCCTCTCCTCTCCTCTCCTCTCCTCCTCTCCTCTCTCTCTCCTCTCTCCTCTCCTCCTCCTCTCTCTCTCCTCTTCTCGTCTCGTCTCGTCTCCTCTCTCCTTTCCTCTTCCTCTCCTCTCCTCTCCTCCTCTCCTCTCTCTCTCCTCTCTCCTCTCCTCTTCCTCTCCTCTCCTCTCCTCCTCTCCTCTCTCTCTCCTCTCTCCTCTCCTCTCCTCTCCTCTTCCTCTCCTCTTCTCGTCTGCAGGTTCTGTATCGACTCAAAGAGAAGGTTCAGGTTTCTGACACAGAACTGAAAGCTCCGCCCTCTAATCGCCACCTGACGCTCACAATCTCCCCTGACTCCGCCCACAGGTCAAAGGGCACAAAGGTCAGCATCCGACATCCAACTATTTGTTTTTGTTTGTTTCCTGGTGACCATCTACGTTAATGGACGTTGAAATGCAAAATGTAAACGTGTTTGATTTATAGAAGAAGTATCAATGGTGGTTTACATTTGTCCATAAACTAATAAACAACATTAAAGTAAGAATAAATAAATGCTAACTCCTGAATGCGTCTGCAGGTCGTCGCATCAGGAAGCATGGTCCAGGCTGAACTCCCTCCAGCTGCCGCCACGCCCATTCCCCAGCAGCAGCCAATCACAGCCTGCCGCCGCCTCGCTCCACCTGTCGTCCCTGTGCCCAGGTAACTCTAACTTTAACTCTAACTCTAACTTTAACTTAGCGACGTTTTGCAAAATTAAACTAAAATATATTTTATTGTACCTGCTCTTTCCTCATAGTCCCGCCCCTGGCGTCATCAGCAGCGTAGCCTCGGAGACGGCCAATAACGAGCTAAAGCCTTGCCCCTCCCCCTTCAGGATGAAACCTGCCGCAGGACTTCAGGAAAGGTAAGAGGGGCGGGGTTTATATGGGTGACACTGTGGCGTTGTGAGATGCAGGTTACACAGGTAACCACCCAGGTAGGAGGGGAAGAGATGATTGGTTCTAGTCAGTCACATGACTCCATCGCTCTTCCTTGTTTGCAGTGTAACTAAGCAAACAACTTTAGAGAAGGACATCCACTTCCTGTTTTCACCGAAACGTACAAGTGAAGATGCAGACTCCTGATTGGTCACCTTGTTTAGCATCTGAAGAAGTGTGTGTGTGTTGGAATGTGTGTGTTATTGTTGTGTGACCTGTGATTGTCAGAGCAGTCAGGTGTTGAGCTGCGTACGTGCCGACGAGGAGGCTTCAGACAAAAGGTGTGTGTGTATGATTCAGAAATATCAACACTTAAGGTTTACATTCACTCAGGCTTCCTCCATATACGATGTATACTCTACGTGTCCACTAGTGATTACATGAAGGGAGGCTTCTTATGGACACGTTTCCTCTTCCTCTTCGTCGTTTCAGGAAATGTACATTAAGAGTTCGTCAGTGACCTCATGATCCTCACATTCCTCAGATTTAACACATCTTCGATAAATCTCACAGTTTAGACAAAATCTATTTAATCTTGGTGATAGTTTGTCAAAATGCATTAATCTGATTTGATAAACCACCAAAAGTCTCTGTGAGGTTTCCTGATTATATAAACAATGTACAAGTTGTTTTTTAGAAATTTGTCCAGTGTCCATAATGGCATTTGTCCAGGGCTCCACGCCGAGCAGGGGGGAGGGGGCACAGATAAGATGCTTTTCTTCATTGGTCATGAAACATTCATAACCAGTGAAGCTGCGGACAAATTAGTTTCATAACCAAGAAGAAAAGCATCTTATCTGCCCCCCCCCCCCCCCCCCCCCCCGCTCGGCGTGAAGCCCTTTAGCTTTTATCTGCTGCTCGTCACTCTTCCTCTAACGTGCAGGGCGACCGCGTGCTCGGACCTCGGACGCCATTTTGTTCTGGTCACCTCAGAGCGAGGTGATAAAGTGCAGAGGACAATCTGTGTTTCTTAAGGTGAGACAGGGAGGACGATTTCAGGCTCCGAGTGAGAACAGGATGTTTTTCATGGTGTCTATGTCTCTTGTGTGTGTGTGTGTGTGTGTGTGTGTGTTGTCCAAACTGGATGTCAGCCAATCAGCAATCAGACGAACAGGAAGAGACGGCATCCTGGAGAGAAAACCGTGCAACACGTAGTGAGACGATGCTCCAGGCTCTCTCCAGAGTTCTTCTTCTTCTTCTTGTTCTTCTTCTTGTTCTTGTTCTTCTTCTTGTTCTTCTTCTTGTTCTTCTTCTTGTTCTTCTTGTTCTTCTTCTTGTTCTTCTTCTTGTTCTTCTTCTTGTTCTTCAGCTGCGACACTTTGAACCTTGACCACATCCTGACAGGGGTTGTCATGGACATACAGACTCTGTTGACAGTATTTAATAATTTGCTCCAGCAACAAAGAGTCAACAGGAGACACATGTTTACTGAGACACAACAAAGATCTGGACACGTTGATCCAAGTTCCTCAGATTCATCATGAGAATCTGAGGAACTGAGGAACTCTATTTCAGGTCTGGAAGCTTCTGTTTCCTGTTTCCATTTCAACCAATAAGCTTCGAGGTGCTTTGGTCGCCCGCAGGTAAACTGTTCATGTGGAGAGAGAGAATCATATCAAGTAATATTTCACCTTAACGTCAGGAAGCAGCTGATTACCAGTGAGGAGGAGGAGCTTAATGTGGACTGGTCCAGTTCTAACGTCATGTTGTCTTCTTCCCTCTGTCTCCAGACGTGGTTCCAACGTGTCTCTGGTGCTGGACATGGCGTCTCTCGGCTCGGTGGAGCCGCTCAGTGTCTCGGTGGTGACGCCCAGAGAGTCGGCAGCGAGGGAGTACCTGACGTCCGCCAGCCGGCCGCTGACGAGGCCGCAGCTCCGAGACCTCGTCCACAACACGGACAAGCTGCACGCCGAGTTCACTGTGCGTTATCAACTGAACACGAGGATCACTAAACTCATTTTATTATTAAGTCGATTCGCTAAGTCTGATTTCTGTCTGTTGGCATTTTTAAAAAGTAAAACCATAAGTATACAATACCTTCTTTTTCTGTACTTAATTTCATCATGTGTGCATTTCCTATATGACTTGTTTTAGAATTCTGCATTAACGTATAGTTGAATATTAAATGTCCTTTTTAGTTTTATATCATTGTAAAATAAAACAATGTCCATTTCTTATGGACCTTCTTTTTATTTTCTTCCCCCTCAGGAAATTCCCATGAACTTCACTGACCCCAAGGAGCTGGACATTCCAAACCATGGCACCAAGAGCAGATACAAGACCATTCTACCCAGTGAGTGAGAGATCAGATTCTGTTGTGCAGAGACTGGTTTAATTACACAAGGTGATCGGTGTTTGATGGAGAAAAGACGACAGAGAGCAAATCATCGTTTTACTCCACGTCTCATTTCCTGTTGAACCAGGAAGCTGTTTTAGCTTGTGGGAAGGATTTAAGGTCAAAGGTCAACAATACTAAAGATGGATAAATTGGCTCCTCCCCAAACTCACACACTCACACACACACACATTCAGGGCACAGTCTGTTCTCACACTGTCGGCCCCCCTCCTGATTAAGACTTTATGTAACCGTCACTGACACAATGTTAGTTCTTGTGTTTTGGAAAGGGGGGCGGGGTCATCAATAAAACAGTGAGTGGGTGTGGTGGTGTTCCTTCCTTCCTTCCTTCCGGCCAATCAAGGCTAAGGAATGCTCACCTAGAGCGGCTGTCAGTCAAACTCCTTCCTGTGTTCTAGGCGCTTTGTCTTTTCTGAAGGTGCTCGGGATCCGGACTGAAGGAACAGGACGAGACCCAGTCCAGGTCCGAAAGAGGCTGTTAGAGACCGAGACTCTTCAGTTCAGTCTGAACCTCAGACCAGAGGACGTGTTAACTTCTGGGTCTGGATCAAACTGAACCTGGTTCTGTTTGGTTGCAAATTGGAAACACTTTATTGCATGGTTTTTACTTTTGAACCAATCACAGGTAGCAGAGGTCACAGGTAGTAGAGGTCACAGGTCAACGACCTCTCACACCTGATATTTTAGTTCAGACTAAACTGAACTGTTTGGACCAAGCCAGGTGTGAAAGAGTCTGAAAACAGTCAAGACAAACAGAAGCTCCTCCCTCCCCCAAATCAATCAGTCATATCTGAATCCTCCATCCTTGTCTCTTCCTTCTCATGTGTCCTCACCTCCTCTCCTTGCTGTGTGTCCTAGATCCTCATTCCAGGGTGATCCTGAAGTCCAAGAGCTGCAACGACCCGCTGGGCTCCTACATTAACGCCAATTTCATACGAGTGGGTATTTACAACTTGCTGTTCTCATCAGCTGTTAATGAGTTGATAAAAAGAGCCAAACAGAAAAGTATCTGGAAAGTATATCATTGATCTGGTCTAGTGTAATTAACGAGATGGAATATTATCTTTTGTTAAACAGTTTTTTTTGTGTAGTTGTTCCTCATCTCTCGCAATCAAACCTAATCTTCTCTCCTGTTTGAAGTATTCTACCTGCTGCCACATTTACATAGCTTTTTGTCCTTGTGAATACATAATTCAAACATAATTCTGTTTGTGTATTGGCAATCGTTTGTTAAATCTCTAAACCAGAGAACGAACACACAACCAACTGACACGTTCACCTCACACATCTGGAATGTCGACATGTTTTTTCTTGTGGTTTCCTCGTCAACACAATCCCAGTGAAAGTCCAGTGCAGTAAGAGTCTGAAATGTTTCTCTCAGACTCGGGTACAATGGACCTTCTTCCTGTCAGGAAACTCCTCTGAAAGTGTTTAAACTGTCCGAGCACTCGGGAGAACACAGGCTGTGTAAATACTTCATCCGACTGTACATGAGAACTCTGCAGCAGGTTCAGGGTCGGCGGCAGATTCATTACATGAGAGACGGACATGAAGCTGAGTCTCTGCTTTTACCTTAAGAACCGAAACCTAACACATCAAATATCTAAATGAGTCTGCATCTGCAAACCCAAAACCAAATGTATATCTTAAAATGATCTCTTGATGAAAGTGTCTTCCTTTCAAATCAAAGAGGTGTTGTTGTAACTCCATGGTTGACGCTGTAGTGTGATTGGCTCCCCCCCCCAGGGCTACCTAGGCGAGGAGAAGGCGTTCATCGCCACTCAGGGTCCGATGGTGAACACGGTGAACGACTTCTGGCAGATGGCGTGGCAGGAGGAGTCGCCCGTCATCGTCATGATCACCAAACTGAAGGAGAAGAACGAGGTAATCAGAGACAAGTTCAAAACATCGATAAACAAGAAGAATCATATTCTACTTCACTTCAACGTTACCAGTTTGGTTCTGACTCTCATTAAAGTCGGACGGTGTTGCTTTGTGTTGCTCTTTGTAGAAGTGTGTTCTCTATTGGCCGGAGAAGAGGGGGATCTACGGGAAGGTTGAGGTGTTGGTGAACAGCATCAGAGAGTGTGAACACTACACAACTCGCAGCCTCACACTCAAGGTGCACGCACTTCAAACACTTCTGATACTCCCGTGCAGATGAAGCCTTTTAACTCAAGTTTAAATGTGTGTGTTTGTGCAGTGTGGGAATCAAACTCGCGTGCTGCAGCATTACTGGTACACATCATGGCCCGACCACAAAACCCCTGATTCAGCAATGCCGCTGCTGCAGTTGATGTCTGATGTGGAGACGGATCGACGGACGGCCGCCGCCATGGGACCGGTGATCGTCCACTGCAGGTATCATAGAGGGCGAAACCACAAATCTGTCTTTTCTATTAAAGGTCAAACATTAAAGGTCATGGTCTTCTCCTCTGTGCAGTGCTGGGATCGGCCGGACGGGTTGTTTCATTGCCACGACCCTCGGCTGTCGACAGCTGCAGCTGGAGGAGGTGGTGGACGTGCTGAGCATCACCTGCCAGCTCCGAGCCGACAGGTGATAGTGATGTCCTCACTTTAAAATAGTTTGAAAGTATTTAACATCTTCATTTTGTGGGGATAACCTTTGTGTCCCGACAATGACGGTGGAAAAACAGGTGTAATGTCCCTGTAAACCCTGGTTCCTCGACCCAGATGTTATAATTATTAATACAAACTAAAACATGGTCTCTTGAATAATAAATATAAATTACATCTTGTACTCAAGGATCTAATCTGTGTCTGCAGAGGTGGTATGATCCAGACAGCTGAGCAGTACGAGTTTGTGCATCACGCTCTGATCCTGTACGAGGCCCGCCTCTCCTCAGAAACCGGCCAATGAGAGGCCAGCATCACACGATCTGCTCCACCTTGCAGTCTGCTGACGGAGCAGGTTTTCATCAGGTACAATCCGGGGTTTGGGTTTTTCTCTGAGAACCAGGGACTCTGGAAGAAGTGATTGAGTTTGATGGACAACAGATGCTGATGTTGTGGGGGGAGCCTATTCACAGAAAGAGGAAAGGTAGATTTCAGAAGATGGAATGTACCCGATGTTCTTCTTCATGTTCTGTTTGTGAGCGGTTCTCCAGAGGAACCCAAGGAACCGGTCCTCTTCACTCCTCTGAATGAGATTGTTTCGTTTTGAACTGATTGACCTCTTCTCTGTCACGGACACTTGATGATCGACTGTGTTTCTGTGTCTTATAGGATTTCAGAATTATTTTTTAAAGTGTTGTTCTTATATGACAGGCTATTTGAAAATGACTGTTAGCCGTTTGCACCTTGGTTAAGTTCCTGTCGAACCGATCTGTTAGCGACAGCTCGCCTTATTTTCCCCTGTCATCTGGACCTATCGCCCCCCCGACACCCACAGGAGACACCTCTTCAACTGAAGGTTCTAAACCAGGCGACAGTGCATCATGGTCAAAGTTCAGGGACGATACCAAAAAGACAAAGTGCCAGATTCAAATCCTTCTCAAAACACTGGCTCATACCAAACCACAAACCGAGCAGGTAACTGTCAGATGAACCGATATGTTTCAAAGGGTTTTACAATGACAACAAAAATCAAATGCATTCATTATTTATATTTCTATATTATCTATATATAACTATATGATATGTTAGCAGCTGAGCTGATGTGTTAAACCAGACACTGTTCATTATATGAGCCAATTCCTGGGTTAGCCAATTAACAACCATCAGAAAGGAACTTTAGCCCGGTGTAAAACTAATATGAATCTATATTTCCACTGCTTCTGTCACAAATGGAACTACCTCCATCCAAGCACCGCAGGCTAAAAGCTAACACACCAATGAAATGATAACTATGATCCTGCTAGTCTACAGCGATCTGATGGAGGCTCATTAGTAGTTTGAAGTTAATCTATATGCTGCTTGCTATGCCAATAAATGAATGCTAACCTTTATGCTCATGCTAACAATAGCATGTAATGTGAATGCATTTGCTAGACCAATCATTTCTCGTGTTCTGCTGCAAAACCTGCTTTTAAAACAAGAAGAAATTCAGCACTGAGAATCAAAACTGATCAGATCTTATTTATTATTATTATTATATCTCCCCATCATTTAATAAATTCCTGTTCAAAACTTATTCAATACATTTACATAATATGCGCATAACACAAGCTAGCTCAAAAGTAGCATCAGTCACTTTCAGACATTATACATTTAATCCATGATGTTGAATTATCTTCGTATCTTTGAGTCAATGTTAAGTTTTCAGTGAAAGGCCAAATTAATTTTGCTGAGTCATTCCTGACAGAAGTTATATTTAGAACGACTTGTGCTGCTGGTCTCAGAGTTTACAATATATTATTATATAGAACTATAATCGCATTGACAATTCCCCTGTTGTTTGAAATATTACTTTAATACCAAAAATGTGAAGCTATATAAGTCACAATGGTGCAATCATCTTGTTGATGTGAAGTTGTAAATTATGTTTTCTAGTGAGTTATATCAGTGTATCAAAGTAATAATAACTTTATTTTTATACAGTTTTTACATGTTTTTGATGTGTTAGCAGCTTGTATCCGTTTGTCAACTCACATGAAAGATTGTTCAAACCTCATCATCTCTAAACGATCCACTGACCCGGAAGGAATTCAATATCTGACTTTTCTCTTCTATCGGAGCCACAAACCAAACTTATCCCTGTTTGAGCTGTTTTTTCATTAAGAAATATATGTTTAAGTTCCTCAAAAGAATCAGATTATAGAGCTGAATGTCAAATACCACATTTTGAAATACATACTTTGCCTTCCATTAAATTGGTCAAAGTACGACAAGTTCCAGATCCAAACCATTTACGTTTGTCTGACTCCACCTGGAACCACATGTCAAAGGGTGAAGTAAATGTTTTATACATCCCATATAATTATATATTTTAGAATAAAAAGTACTTCCTGAGGTGTTGAATTCCTTTAGAGATCTGAGGTTTCTACAGTAATGATCAATATGAACAGACATCATCTGCTCTGTGTGATTAGAATAATGTGCAGTAACTGTTAAAGTGCTATTAAAACTAATGTGGGCGGTGACTTTTCAAACCTTGGACCAAACGCGTCGGGACGAGGACGGACAATACACGAGGATCGTTTTGAGGACTCTTGTTTTTTCTATGTACTATTATATTTGTATTTATATATTCACTTGTGATACAATCAAGGGATTTTAGAACCTGTGTGTTCGTCTACGTGTTCGACATCAGACCATCGTCAAAACACTTTTCACTTGAGTCGGTTCAAGTAGAACAAACTTTAAATTTCAAAACGCTCAAACATCGGAACATTTCTGTGTGATGGTGAAATGTGATGTTCAGTTTGAACTGACTGAAGTGAAAGTGAGTTGAACTACAACTACACACATTGCCTCGGACGTAGTATTGTGTATGTACAGTAGGTGGTGGTTGATTTCCTGTATTTTATTATTGTCGACTGTTGATGGAGATTAAAGGGACCCGAACATTTCCTATTTTACTAAGCTGCTGAAAAACATGTTCACTATTCACTTGACTTTTACAACATTTAGTTTCTCAGTGTTGCCTCCAGCAATATTTGTCTATTAAACTCAGGTCATTTGAAGCCGTTTCTATTAAAGAGACTTTTATTCAGAGACATCAGGTCACATGGACAAACAAAAATGTGCAATTCGTCAACAGACAATCCTAAAATTATTATAAAAACTTGAATTGATTAAAGTTTCCCAAATTCCTTTTGTTTTGTTTCTGTTTTCCATCTTATTAGAACAAAATTGCAGTTATCCAGGAAATAACAGTTTTTAGTTGTTTTAATTTGTTTTAATTAATGTTCCACACAACATGTCTGTTATTGGGCTAATGTTTGTTAGCAAGCTAGTTAGCTGATGCTAGCTAGCGTGTTAATAATAATAAATGTAAAAGCTTTTTAATTGTTTGCTCACATTATGATTAAATACTATTTTTATAGATTTTATTGCTGCAGTCAGTTGTGCTTCTGTAGTGGAATTATTACAACTATTTAAACTTTCTCTCAAATCAAACAAACCACATTAAAATAAAGTGTTTGTGTCTCTTTAAACTTCTACTTGTGGACATTAAAGCTCCGTCAGAGAGAAGCTGATGCGTATATATGTACGAGCAGTACCTGTTTTTTAATGTATTCCTAATCGATTGAATGTTGTAATAGTCCGGAACATAAGCCACTGAGTAGTTCTGTGACCTCTATCTACTCTGCATATATCCTGTTCACCTGTAATCTGTACATAAAGACTCTGGAGCTCCGACACTGTGACTCTGTTTGTTGAACACGTTGCTTTGGTTGTTGTTTTGGACCCGAACCAGGAACTGAACCAAACACTATATAAGTGTAAAGATTTTGTTTGTGTTGACGGTTGAGTTGACATTTCAGTGGATTCTTGTAGCCACTCTGAGCCTGAGAAATTGTAAACTCATTATTTTCATTTGTTTGTCCCTCGATTCAGACTCGATCAGTTTTTCTTCCCAGGAGCTTCGATGTGTTTTGAGCAGATTCTGCTGTGATGAAGTGTTCGGGTCAAACAAAGCTTTCACAGATGACCTCATGATTCTTCATGGTGAAACTGAGAGTTTGAGTTTGTTCCTAGAAACCACAGACCGTGTCGGAGAGAGAGAGAGTCAGACGGGGAGAGAGAGAGAGGGAGCAGGAAGGAAGGAAAGAGGTGGAGATGACTGAATGTAACTCGGACCAACTGAAACAAAAGCACTTTGGCCTTTAACTTTATAACAGAGGAGTCGACTCCCGGGGGGCAATTTATCACATTTATCAGCTATAGTTTATTTTAGGAGGAAAATTTCTGTCTTTGTTTAGATGAGTCTATTGTAATCTTATTTGTACAGCTTCTCATCCAGAGATATTAGAATTCATTAACCTTTACACAACTTTTCAATCTGTGTGTTGAAACAAGTCTCAAAGTGTATTTTTAAATTGTTAAAGGAAAATGATGGAGTTTATTTCCAAGAAGTGAAAGTGAAGTCTTCAAATGTCTCGACAATCCAAAGATTACAATTTTTATATCAAACCAAATCCACATTTAAGAAGATCTATAAAAAGTCTGACTTATTTCCAGAGTGTCTCGTTTTGTCTAAGATTTAAAAATATAGACTTTGTTCGTATTTAAAAGAGAAATCCAAGAAATCTTGACTCTACCAAAACAATCGCTCAAAAGTTAACAATATTCATTGATGATAAAAGTTTATCAAATGATTTCTAACGCTGCTGCTGCTATTTTCTGGAGCGTGAAACTTAATGAGCTGTTGTCGTAAAGTTGAATTCAAGTTCTTCAGAACCTTCAGGAACCAACAGAGCATTTCAATACGGATCCAAACTAAATTTATACCCGATGATTCTCACATCAAGAGCGACGGAGCAAACTTTAAGCAAACGCTCTATTTTTAACATATTCCTCTTCTGTCAGAGCTGCTAGGTGAGCCGCCATCACAGCTCAGGCCTATTTATAGCCTCCATCCACAGAGGGTCTGTAGTGGTGCCTCTGAACTGACTCACGGGCTGTTGGCTTGATTGAGGAAGTCCGTTAGTGACTCCCAGCCTCCACACTATGGAGTCTGACCGACAGTAAGACAGACGCGCAGACAGACGGGCAGGAAGAGGGACATTAGACAGGCAGCGAAAAGACAGGAAGGACCGAGTCTGTAGCCTGAGAAGGGTCGAGCCGGGGATGGAGGAGAGACGGAGAAGAGACGACAAACAAGAGAGACTCGGTATCTGGAAATAAATGAAAACTTGAAATAAGGAATTATCTTCAAGAGACGCAGACGGGAGTTTACTTTTCCACAAGGATTTGTTCGACGCTGAAGAAGAAAGAAGAAGAAGGAAAAGGAGATTTGACTCAATCCACGTTTTACCCAGTGAACCTAAACTTTCCTCTTCTACCTCAGCCTCAGGATTATGGTGGCGCTCGCTCGCTCTCATCTGAAGGACGATCAAAATGCTGAAATGTAAAGTGGATAGATTTCTCTGCTGCCTGAGTTTCACCTCACTGCTGCTGCTCCAGGTCAGTTTGACTCTCACACGTCTGTGATCAGATAACAAGTTACTCCAGTGTCTCATATGAACCATCACCTTGTCTGTTTGTGCAACTTATGATTATGATTTTGAATGTTACTGTAGTTGATATTTCTACAAGGAAAATGTTTAAGGGACGTAGCTAACCACTAGTGTTAATTATATATTTATTCTCTATCTTATTTCTCAGTTATTTTGTCTTTTAAAAGTGAAGAATCGTTCAAAGGGGAAATTTTCCCGAAGCTCATTCCCCAAAATCTCAAGTTTTACAATCTGCTTTGACATGAAAAATATGAAATTGTTGCATTTGAAGAGTTTACCAAACAAATATTTTGAATTTGTCCAAAACGATTATGAGAAGTTACAAGTTTTACATCTTTTGTTGGAGTTAGCATGAGGCTAGGAGTTCCCTTCTGCTTCTAGTCTCTGTACTAAGCTAATCCGAAACTGAAGGGATCGCTGTTTTAGTGTTTCATATAATATTTAATACATTTCAAATTATAATTAGGATCAATATAACTGAGGACTCAAACCTTAGCCCTGTGTATGTTTAACTGAAGTTCACACACTGTTATTCTTCTCTTCTCGGGTTTATCTGCTGCATTGTCGTCTCTGAACTCCCCGAACTCTATTATCAGTGACAGATTATTTAATGTTCTCTTCTGCTTCCTGGTGTTAACGGAACTGGAGCTCAGAGCATCTGTCAGCGACTGTATTATCACACTGTACATGCAGCAGGTCAAAGGTCAAAACCAAACACTGATACACAAACACACATTAATCTTAAAGACACATCTTAACACAATTTAACTCCACTCGATGTCTCTATCGCCATTGCCCAAAGAGAAGTTGACAAAATACAGTCTAGTAATAAGTAATAAATACACTTTATTCTTAAACTAGTTTCAGAAAACAGTTTCACAAAGTGTTTTACAGACTAAACAGAAAATCATTCAGTGCAGTTTAGATCCAGTTCAAAGTGAGGATCCTGGAGGAGCTGCGCTGTGGAGGCTTCTGGAGGGCGGAGGAGCTTTAACGACTTCAGGGTTTCCAGAAACTTATTCTAACAATAGGATCAAAGTTCTGCTCCACCCAGCGTCTGGAGTTCAGAGAGCAGGCCTCCTGTGGACTTGAAGGTGGAGGAGTTGTGTTGTTTCCTCAATGGAGAACAAAAAGAAAAGAGACTGTCAATCAAAAATGTCTCGTGAAGCTTCTTAATCACAATCTGTCTCTGATGTTTTCACCCAAACACGACTTCATACAAACTGTCAAAGTCACAGTTTCATAGTTGAATCATGTTTCTGAAGTTTGATTTCATGTCTTGATGCTGGTGTGTGTCTCCTCTCAGGATGTGATCCCAGCAGCTCCCACAGGCGACCAGTCTCCATGTAACATCTCTGTGTCTGAACCAGTGTCCAGCCTGGACTCCATCTCACTGACTGTGACCACATCTGGATGGAACTGCTCCTTCCTCCTGACGTCTCCTGACGCCGGAGGAGACCACGGCGAGTGTCGGAGGAGAGAACACCAGCAGCTACACACTAATGACACTGGAGCTGGAGGACGAGGAGAAGCGGAGGACAGGGTGGAGGAGACGGGATCTAACTATCTGGGAACCAATCAGCTCGCAGGTGGTGGGAATGAGACTGTAGAAGATGTGTTCACCTGTGTGATGGATCACCTGGAGCCCGGGACGGCCTATCAGCTGCAGGTTCGATCCCAGAGAGACGAGCAGACGGCAAACGTCACGGTGCACACGAGTGAGTCCTGAACCTGCTTCTACTCAAACCTCCTCAGATCAGGGTCCACAGCACCCTGAGCTTTCAGCTGCGTCTCACAGTCTTCATGAGCTGCTTCCTCTTCACAAACCACACTCACTCACTAACATCAGTCCTTCAAACAGATGCTTTTCATCAAGGTTCAGGAATTATTCTTAAATCTTTAAAAATCAGGATTCAAAGTGTTTGCACTGAAAGTACAGAACCTTCTGTTTTGACTCTTAGTCACTTTGTCCTGTTCAGATGAAACTCGTGGTTTGTTCGATTCCTCGTTCATCGTTCAGAATCGTTTCTGGCTTATAGAACATTTTCCTTCAGGTTTAACCAATAATATTATTCATGGCTCTGTTCCACTCGGGATTAAAAGTGAGCCGGCACACAGCAGCAGTAATGTAAAGGGACCTGTTCCATTAACAATGTTATCAGTTCCACCTTCACTGACTCCAGACAGGAAGTGACCAAGTGTATTTACACAAGTCCTTTAGCGTCTTGTACGTTTATGTTATTGGATCATATGTCTGTCACAGTGTCAGTACTGCCCCCCTCATTCCACAGCATTTACATCACAGCCTATGTGTAATGCTACAGACAAATACTTTACAGACAAAACAACAATTAGCAGATGATTAGAGAATGATCATTCAAATATTTGTTAGCTGCAGTTTGTGTTGATTTTAACTTGATGTGAGTATTTGAACAGAGAAGAAATATTAAATGACCTGATAACATGTTAAACCTAAAGAAATTCAGCTTCTGCAGAATTCAGTAAATTGTGGCGTCTTCTGATGCAGAGTTGAAGGTATTTTGACTTATTATAAAATTGATAAAAGTTTGACAGACGTTGATGTGATCTCACGTCTGCCTCTGACGACTCGTTGTGTTTCCTGTTGGAGACGTTGAAACTCAAGCTTCCAGTTCAGTGTTGTGTCCTAATATTCAGTTGTGTTCTGTTTTGTTCTATTGTTTCCATCTGACCTCGTCTTTTGAAGTGAAGGAACACGACATGACCTCCGTGTTGTGTTGAGTCTGAGTGTGTGTGTGTGTGTGTGTTAGTGCGTGTGTTTGTGTGTCTGTTAATGTGTGTGTGTGTGTGTTAATGTCATGTAGCTTCCCCTCTCTGCAGCTCTGTGATTAGCCACAGGAACCGCTGCCCTGCTGAGAGACTGATAGGCCAGTAAAAGTACATGTAAGTGTGTGTGCGTGTGCATGAGTGCGTGCACGTGTCCACTCTGGCGGACGCCCAGAACAGAAGTTGAACCCTCAGTGTGTATTTCCATCGTGGGCAGAGCTCGGGGTTCAGCCATTTCCTGCCTCCATTGTTTCTTTGTTCTGTGGGAAAGGGCGTGAGGGTGTGTGTAAGTGTGTGTGTGTTTGTGTAAGTGTGTGTTTGTGTGCAGGAAACCGGGTGTTACTGCACCCAGTCGACTCCGCACACTGACCTTCTCAGCACAACACACTGGTGAAGACAAACCCACGGTTAGGTGAACTGACCTTTACTGGTCTCACAACCTCTGCTGGTTTATTTCACTGGTCCCTGTTTGTTCTTTAAAGCTCAATTCAGTTACTTCTTTTATCTCCATGTTGGGTCTCCACCTCCTGACGCAAAGATCCCTGAATCCAGATTTAATATCTCAGCTGTAAAGTTGCTGCAGTTCATTTGTTGACGCTTGTGAAACACTGGACTGGAAATGACTTGAGCGGTTTGTTTGTGTGATTGTGACGCTCGGGGGGGCAGAGATGGTGAGATGTCTCACTCTGATAATATTGTTTGAGCTCAGTTTGAAGGACCGGTGGCGACACAAACACTCACTTGACTCTGAGAGGGGCGGCTCCTTCTGTTCACAGATTCAGGTTCATTGTGTTGCACAAAACTACAGTAGAATAAGTAAATAAAAATAACTCATTAGAAAAAGTTACCTATAATTGTTTTGTGTCACAGATAAATCCGTTTATGTGAAACAGTGAGAAGACTTTTATCACGTCTCCTTGAAGCTTTAGTGAAACGTGTCAGTTTCTGATTTGATATGAATATTAACATCTGTGTAAACATTGAACTGACTCACACACAGGGTCAGACACTGACCTCATGACCAGGAGGTTTGTTTCTGCTCTGGATCATTTATGTTTCATGACGTGTGTGATGAGCGTTGGGATATAACGTTAGTGTCCATTTTATTTGGGACACCTGTGGAATGTGATGAATCCACCGGTGACACTTCTCCGTTGTGTGTGTGTCTGTGTGTTGTGTGTGTGTGTCTGTGTGTTGTGTCAGGGCCGTCGGCGGTGAGCGGCCTGGCAGTGAGCTCCAGGACCTGCAGCAGCCTGGGCCTCTCCTGGCAGGCCGGGCCCGGCCGGACGCAGCGCTTCAGGCTGCAGCTGAGGGAACGAGCGCCGGGTCCCGACAGCTCAGGTGAAATCTGTCAGAAGTAGAAATATGATGAGTCATGTGACTGTTTGTTGACCCTCCTCTTCTGTTTCTGCAGGGCTGATGAAGAACGAGACGTTGGAGAGCACGACCACACAACACACACTCACCGGCCTGACGCCTGGACGACTGTACAACGTGACTGTGGTGACTGAGGCTGGAGATCTGAGGAGCAGCCGGACGATCGAGGCCCAGACAGGTAGAGAGAGAGGAGAGGAGGGGAGGGAGGGAGAGGGAGAGAGGGAGAGAGAGGGAGTGAGAGGGAGGGGGGAGACAGAGGGAGAGATGGAGAGGGAGAGGGAGAACGAGGGATGGGGAGAGGGGGAGAGAGAGGGAAAGAGAGAGAGAGGAGAGAGGGAGGGAGGGGGAGAGGGGGAGAGAGAGGGAAAGAGAGAGAGAGCGGGGAGAGAGAGGGAGGGAGGGGAGGGGAGGAGAGGGAGAGAGAAGAGAGGGAGAGAGGAGAGGTAGGGGGAGAGAGAAGAGAGGGAGGGGGCGAGAGAGAAGAGAGGGAGGGAGAGAGGGAGGGGAGAGAGAGAGGTACAGTTTTATATTATTCTCTTTCTCTTCTCTCTCTCTCTCTCTCTTCCCCCCCCCCCCCCAGCCCCCCCGCCCGTGTCCAACTTCACCAGCATCTTCCACAACAGCACAAGCGTGTTGTTGTCATGGCAACAGCCGGCAGGCGACCTGGAGGTTGTCGTGGTTACCCTCTCGACCAATGGCACGAGACTCTGGGAGACGACTCTTCCGCCGAACGCCACAGAGGTCGCCATAGACCACCTGACCCCCGGCTCGACCTATCAGGTCACAGCCGTGTCCAGGAGCGGTGAGCTGACGAGCCAATCAGAAACCAGCGTCAGCACAGGTGAGTTGTTGTTGTTGTTGTTTTCATCTCCGCTCTTCATGTTTACTCGTCTTTTCTTCACTGAGTCTTTTGTCCGTCCTCCAGCTCCGGCAGCGGCGTCCTTCCTCTCCCTGTCCCCCTCCTCTTCCTCCCGGGGCCTCGTCCTGTGTTGGACGCCCCCTCGTGGCCGCTGGGAGAGTTACAGGCTGTTCCTGTTGGACGGCCTCCAGCAGGTGGTGGACACCCGAGTGGACAGACAGGCGGTGGACTTCGTCTTCTCTGGGACGGACCTCACACCTGGGAGGACGTACCGGGCGGTGCTGAGGGTGGAGGGGGGGGGACTGTCGGCTGAGAGCAGCTGTGAAGGAACAACAGGTGAAAGACTCACAAGTATATCTTTATATTACTACAAAGATATATGTGAAAAGTACGAAAGTGATTTATCACTTTCGTACTTTTTACATAAATCTTTGTAGTAATATAAAGATATATTTGTGAATATATAATTATGACATAAACAGGGAAAACAGAATAAAACATATATATAACATGTCTCTCACCGTCTCTTCAGCTCCGGCTGCCGCGGTCGATCTTCACATTCAACACTCGGACGAGACCTCGCTCAGCGCCATGTGGAGCCACGCCCCCTCCGGGTCACGTGACAGCTACTTCCTCACCATCCGCCATGGTAACCAATCAGATCCATCGAACTTCTGAATATGTGATTTCTCTTTATTAATCAAAATGATTTTTAATCCTATCGTCACGTAGATAACGTGACCGTGGCTACCAGGGAGGTGGAGCCTAACATGAGGGAGTGCACGTTCAACGTGCTCACGCCCGGGAGGCGGTACTCCATCACCGTGGCCACCAGGAGCGTGCACGTGAACACGTCTGTTTCTGTAGAAGGAAACACCGGTGAGTGGCAGCCATCCCATAATAGTCTATAACATGTTAACCCTACTTTTTATTAACTGTGTGTTTGTTTGTTTGTTTGTGTGTGTGTGTGTGTGTGTGTGTGTGTGTGTGTGTGTGTGTGTGTGTGTGTGTGTGTGTGTGTGTGTGTGTGTGTGTGTGTGTGTGTGTGTGTGTGTGTGTGTGTGTGTGTGTTACAGTTCCCATGGCGTTGAGTACCATCACTCTGAGCAGCTCGGGAGTCGACAGCCTCAAGGCATCATGGGAAAAGCCACCAGGCGACGTGGACTCGTACACACTGACCCTGCTGCACGACAGGTGTGTGTCTGTGTGTGTGTGTGTGTGTGTGAACCAGGTTTGAGTGTAGGACATGTTTAGCTTAGCACAAACACTGGAAGCAGGTGGAAACTGTTAGCCACATGGACGTGCTGATGGAAGCTGAACCTGGTGTTTGTGCTCCTCAGCGTTGAGGTGAAGAACCTCAATGTCTCCGTCACTTCCTCCTCTCTGCTGCTCACTGGGTTGATGCCCGGCGCCCTCTACAGGCTGCAGGCTGCTACTGTCAGCGGGGGACTGAGGTCGAAACTCACCAGTCTGGAGGGACGCACACGTGAGAAAACAACATCTACACAAAACTCTACAAACATGTGCACAACACAGGTCTCAGCTGCAGGTGTCTTCACTCTACAGAACTTTATTATATTCTGTGTGTGTGTGTGTGTGTATATGTGTGTTCGTGTGCATGTGCGTGTTTGTGAGTTTGTCAGTATAAGTGTATTACAGAAAACATCAGAGAGATTTTAGAACAATAGCTGAAATACCAGAAAAAGACGTCTGGAATGTTCCACACACACAGAAAACGCCCTGCTCAAAGGCTTCCTGCACACACACACACACACACACACACACACACACACACACACACACACACACACACACACACACACACACACACACACGCTCACACACGCTCACACACACACACAGACCTTTCTGTTCAGAGCAGATTGTGCTCTCACAGAATGTTCCTGTTATTTGCAGGACAGACTGTGTGTGTTTGTGTGTGTGTGTGTGTGTGTGTGTGTGTTCGCTCGCCAACCAATCAACGCTCAGTTGGACAGAACCAACGCGTCCCCGGCCTCCACCTCCTATTGGTCGATAGCGTTAAATTAAAGTCTCAAGCGTCTGTGATGCTGCCAGTTTGTTTCAGTGGCCATTTAATGGTACTGCAACCTCAAAAGATTCAAACAACTGAAAACAATTCCCCTTCTGTACATAAGTATATTTTTTACTTGCTTTCATTATATCCTATTCCATGTTTGTAAATGTGTTGATAAATAACTTCATCTTTTCCTTTCAGCCCCATCCTCCGTCTCTGAGGTGACGGTTTCTAATGGCGGGCGGTCTGACGCGCTGCAGGTGTCATGGCGTCTGGCGGCGGGCGTGGTGGACAGTTACCTGGTCCACCTTCGGGACGGGAGCAGAACCGTGCACACGCTCGCCGTGTCGCGCTCCTCGCCGCCCGAGTGCTCCTTCAGCTCGCTGGTGGCCGGGCGGCTGTACACGGTGGTCATCATCACGAGGAGCGGCGGCCTGCAGAACGCCACCGAGGTTCAAGCCCGAACACGTAAAGACCAATGAGATCTACTCATACTTTACATCAACATTATATTGTGTTTATACTTGACGTATTTGAGTTACAGTTAAACAAAGAAAAGGTTCAAACATCCTGTAGATGAATAATGAATAAAATCATTCTGGATATTTTAATAAGTTTTATTAAGTTATTGAGTTTTCCTGTTTGTTGCAGAACCTGCGACTGTTCAGAACCCGACGGCTGTTCACTCTGCAAGAGACGACTTCCTCAAGGTGCGTTAGTCGACACTGGTTATTACTTTAGATTAATAATACACAACTATCATAAATAAGGATCCATCAACAAACACAGTACAGATCAAATACAGCCAGCAGACATACAGTAAAATGAGGAGATTAGTTGAGCAGTGATGGAGCTCTGATGGAGCTCCTGTGTTCAGGTGTACTGGCGCCACGCAGCAGGAGATCTGGATCGCTACGTGGTTCTGATCCGGTACAACCACAGCGTCCTGCAGGACACCAGCGTCTCCGCGGGACACAACGAGTGCGTCTTCTCGTCCCTGACGCCGGGGCGACTCTACACCGTGACCGTGGAGACCTGGAGCGGGAGCTACGTCAGCAGCGTCTCCACGGACGGACGAACCTGTGAGTCACGACCCAGGGAGTCAAACCATAACAAAACATAACAAACCAGAACTTGTGTGTTTGTTTGTTTGTATTCTTATTGATTTCTGTTTTTCTTCAGTTCCAGCAGCTGTAGGAAATCTGTCGCTAGGCGACGCGGGGACAGGTGATCTGACTGTCGCCTGGAGCCCCGCCCCCGGGGACGTGGACCATTATGAGGTATTTTCTCACTGTTGTTATTGAGGCGTTTTGGCCTCTAGGGGGCGCTAGTGAGTCTGTACGGGTTCCACCTGGTTCTTAAATCCAGACGCTACTTGTCTCCAGGTCACTCTGCTCTTCAATGACACCCGGGTTTTCCCTCCGGTGACGTTGGGCAGTGACGTGCGGCGCCACCAGCTGACCTCTCTGACCCCCGGGCGTCTCTACAAGATGGTGGTGTCCACGTTCAGCGGACCGAACCAGAGAGCCCAGTTCATCGAGGGACGGACAGGTAGGAGTACTCTGCACGTTCATGTTTGACTTCTGTCTTCATGAGTCCTGACTCCTCCCCCTCTCGTCCTCCAGTTCCCAGTCCGGTGGGAAACCTCCACATGAGTCCTCGCCCTGGACTGAAGGACTCTGTCGGGGGACTCCTGGTCTCCTGGACTCCAGGAGACGGAGACATGGACATGTACATCGTCTCTCTGTCAACTAGGGTCCGTCCAGGATTTCATATTTCATTTAAAGAGACAAACTGAACTTGTATGTAACTTGATTTAACCAGGAGGGACAGTTAGAGTCTCTCTCACAGACGGCAGCTCCACGTACATGAACACAGACAAAGAGTGAATCTGAGATAAAGTCCTGTTTGTGAATCAATTTAAATCTTTCTGCTCGTGCTCAGGATGGCGTCCATGTGGAGACGCGTCCCGTCCCCAAACACGTCACCTCGCTGGACTTCCTGGACCTGGTCCCAGGCCACGCCTACACCATCACCGTCCAATCCCTGAGCGGGAAGCTGAGCCACACCAACTCCGCCTCTGGCAGGACGGGTACGACTGATCGACCTGTGGATCGCTGGATTCTGATTCGTTAATAAAGTGTTCATATTCATCATTGTGTTCACGTCCTCCAGCTCCAGCCAGGGTCACGGCCCTGCAGGCGGACAACGACCACACCACCCACAGCCTCACCGTCACCTGGGAGAGGCCGGTGGGCGTGTTCGACGGCTACAGTCTGCAGCTGCTGGACGAGGCCGGCGGCGGCGTGGTGGCCAACCGGTCGGTGGCTGTGGCGAGTCGGAGCGAGCGGCTGGAGGGTCTGACCTCAGGGAGGCGCTACAGCGTGAGGCTGGTGACGCTGAGCGGGGGGGTCCCGTCTCCGGAGGCCACAGCAGAGGGACAGACACGTCAGTCACTATCAATCTACTCTTTGTTTCTCACATGTCAACTCCTCAGGTTTCATGTCTGAACTTATAGTTTATATCACAGACTGTAAAGACAGATGGACGACATGACGGTGTCTTGATCGCCCCCTGGTGGTTGGCAGGACCCCCTCCCCCCCATACATTTCCCATAGTCCTTGCTGTCTTAGTCTTGGTCTCTGTGTGTTTCCAGTCCAGTCAGGATGATTTATACAGTAACGCAGGCGAGAGATGGATGATGACAGAGGAAGAGAAAAAAGTGTTTTAGGTCAAAGTGACTTTAGACAAAAAAAAGGAAAGAAAACTGAGAAGAAAGTGAAACTTAAGGATCGTGTTCATTTCAGACTTTTATAGTATGATGTTTATTCCATATTTAATATTTGACCTTCCTTTAAAGGATGTTTCCCATCAGCCCCAGACATTCCCAGGATAAATGTAACAGTTCAATCTAATTATTGTAAAATACAATTGTGTTGTGTATAGTCATGTGTGTTGAGCCTCCATGTTTGTCTCCGTCCTCCAGGTCCGGCTGCCGTCAGTAATCTGACCGTCTCCTCGTCCAACACCTCGTCTCTCTGCTTCACCTGGCGTCCCTCAGAGGGACACGTGGAAATCTACGACCTGTCTCTGTACAGCGTCCCTGAGGCAACAGCCAATCACAGACAGGATGCTGCGGGGAGACGGCAGGGGAACACTCAGGTGGGAGGAGCTAGAATGTTACATTTCTCACCACCTCTCGCTCCAGTGACCCCTAGTGGCTGGAGGCATTAAGGTTTTCAGGTTATCTTGTGAACACGATATCTCAAGAACACCTCGAGGAACTATTTTTAAATTCAGTACAAATGTTCAGTTGGAATCACAGATGAAGTGGTTGGTTTGAGGTCGAAGGTCAAAGGTCACTGTGACCTCTATTGCACTTGTGGTAATTGCTGATTCCACTTTAACCACAGATGGTTGTGTTCAGGGTGCCGGTGAACTGGTGGAGCTGCAGAAAGTCGGCTCGGCTGCAGACAGCTGTGTCTTCTCTGGACTGGCAGCCGGAGCTTTGTACCGACTGCAGGTGGTGAGCAGGAGCAGAGCCATGAGCAGCGACTCCTCGGTACTCGCCAGAACTGGTCAGTCAATCATCACTGTTCACATTTAAAGTCCAGATTGTTACAGTGTTTTCTCATTTTGAACTCTTCATCTCTTTTTGTCCTCTTTCTTTAAAACCTTCTTTTTGTCTTCCCTCTAATTTCCATCTCATTCTTCTCTGCCCTCGTCCTTCGTCGTTGTCCTCTTCTTCTTCTGCATCATCTTCATCTTCATCACCTTGGTCCTCGTCGTCCTCGTCCTCCTCCACAGTCCCGTCCCAGGTCTCGTCTCTCCAGGTCCAGAGCTCAGGACGGACGGACAGACTGACGGTCAGCTGGCAGCACGCTGAGGGACGCTGGAGCAGCTACCAGGTGAATTCAGGCTTTTCTTTACTTAGTGATAACTTAGATTTTAAATAAATATTATAAATTATACATTTTGTACATTGCTCTATTTCTTTGATTGACAGTTTTAATTGTAATAAAATAGAACCTGAGCACAGTGGCTCACGTCCTCGTGTGGTTTCAGGTCGTCCTCTACGACGGCTCTGGAGCCGCTCTGGGTGCTCACACGCTGGGGGCGGAGCACACGAGTCACATGTTCCCAGGGCTGACCCCTGGTAGGCTGTACCGCGCTGAGGTCATCACGCACAGCGGGGAACTGACCAATAACGTCTCAGCCTTTGGACGCACGTGTAAGTTGAGCACAAACGAAAGAGTCTGTGTTTTTAAAATTAACAATTATTATTTTGCGATGATCGTTTTTGAATTGTGTCGCTCCAGCTCCACTGCCACCCACCCACCTGTCCGTCAAACAAGGCACGACCAATGAGACTGTGGAGCTGTCGTGGTTTGGTCCCGCCTCTGGGGACTACGATAACTTCAGCCTTCAGTGGACTCCTCCCGATCACCTGTCAATCAAACACACCCACCTGACAGGGTGCGTGGTGGGGGGGATGTTTCCAGGGCGACAGTACAACTTCACCGTGACAGCCGTGAGCGGGGGCGGGGCCGGGGGCGGGCTCACAGCCAGGAGCCAGCCTATCCAGAGGAGCATCAGAACAAGTAGGCGTTGACTTGTTTAATAGTTTTGAACTCGAGGAAATGAGATGTTTATTCATTTTTTATAAAGATTCATCTCAAGCTGTTGAGTCTTCTTTTCTCCACAAGGAGGCAGCACAACGCAGGGATTGAATCTGACATGAGATCAGACTCACTGTGGAGTCTTTAATCAGAACTCCCTTAATAAAAGCTTTGAATCATTTAGTAATGAATCACTGTCTTCACTATAATATAGTTTGTAATAATACGCAGTAATTATTGTGGCCAAATGAATAGTGTATAAAAAGAAGAGGTTTAAATACTCAACATTTATCTTTTTATTTTCATCCTGAGATCTGATTTATTCTTCACTTGTCTGAGGATGAAACATATTTTCTTCTTTCTCGTTTCTCTTCACTGAACGAGACGTGTTTTTATCTGATCAGAACAAATCACCAGAAACATAATCTTTAATAAAACCCGACTCACCACTCAGACGCTCTGAGCTCCGTGTTTGAATAAACGCTTTGACCTTCATGTGGAAACAACAATAACAATAAAGACGTGACTCGGCTGCAGGTGAAATATAGAAATGAATAATGTTGTACTGAAAATGAATTGGATTAACTCTTCAACCTTTCCTCTCTCATCTTTCCTCCTCTGCTTCTTCCTCCTTTTTCTCTCCTCCCCTCCTCATCTCCTTCCTCTCTTCCTCCTTCTTCCCCTCTTCAATTTCCTCACCCTCCGTTCCATTCTTTACTCTCTCCTTCTGTTTTCCTTTTCCTCTCCTTTCCCTCATCTCCTTTGTCTCTTCCTCATTCCTCCTCCTCCTCTTCTTTCCTCCTCCAGGTCCATATCCTCTCAGGTCCATCCACTGCTTCCCTCTCTCCTCCTCCTCCCTCTCCTGCTCCTGGTCACCTCCTCTCTCGGACTTCGACTCCTACGAGGTCGAGTGTCGTCGCCATGACAGCGGGGAGCTGACCTCGGCTCTGAGGCTGGATGAGGGCGTCGCCGCGGTAACGCTGGACCACCTGGAGGCGTACAGGAAGTACACCGTGACCGTCCGGGTGTCGTCAGCCGGACACACGAGTCGACCAGTAACACACACCACTGTCACCATGATAGACCGTGAGTTGATGAATATCACACACACACACACACACACACACACGTACACACACACACACACACACACACACAATGGGGGGCAGTACAGGATTCTGGTGTTTAAATAGAACTGGTCACTAGAGACACAGAGAACATCTGGATCTGATTTATTTAAGAATTACAGAATTACACATTCACTTTTCTGCTCCTTTTACAAACAGTCACTTTGACCTGATACACTCTGAAGCCTGCTCCTCTCTTTCTTCTTCTTCCTTTATCCTCCCTCTCTCTCTCTCTCTCTCCACCTCCCTCTTCCTTCTCCACCTCCCTCTCTCCTCTCCACCTCTCTCTCTCTCCACCTCCCTCTTCCTTCTCCACCTCCCCCTCTCTCCACCTCTCTCTCTCGCTCTCTCCACCTCCCTCTCTCCTCTCTGCCTCCATCTTCCTTCCCCAC
>NC_084967.1:17006452-17013952 GCF_949316205.1 Platichthys flesus
TGTGTGTGTGTGTGTGTGTGTGTGTGTGTGTGTGTGTGTGTGTGTGTGTGTGTGTGTGTGTGTGTGTGTGTGTGTGTGTGTGTGTGTGTGTGTGTGTGTAGTGCTGGTGTTGGACGCACCGGGACCTTCATCGCACTGGACCGGGCTCTGCAGCAGCTGGACTCTAAAGGAACCATCGACCTGTACGGCTGCGTGTTCGACCTCCGGCTGCACCGGCAGCACATGGTCCAGACCGAGGTACCGGCCGAGTCTCGATCCAACGAACATCAAACTAAAGAGTCAAATCCACAGATTCTAGAAAACTCACAAAGTGTCTGTGCCTTGATAAACAAGAGGAAGCTCCATACAAAGAGATTATCATCTCATATTCAACAGGTAGTCAAACAGGTTAATAATAATAACTGGAGTGTACCCTGTCGTTGCAGTGCCAGTACTCCTTCCTGCACCAGTGTGTCCGGGACGTCCTGAGAGCCAGGAAGCTGCGCAGTGAGCAGGAGAACCCTCTGTACCCCATCTACGAGAACTTCAACCCCGAGTACTGTCGCGGTGAGAACCACCGACCGCACCAGAACCAGAACCAGAACCACCTTACAACCTGTACACCACCAAGTGCAGAGAGGCGCTGATTCCAGACCTGCTGCTGTAAATCAAAAAAGCTTTGAGTCTTATTCGTCATTATGTTTAATCATAGATGCTCACTCTCAAAGCTGGAAGCAAACGTTTGGGTTTATTAGATATTTTTGGATTTGTGAAATGAAAAGTAAATAAGTAATTTAGACACTCATGACTATTTATACATTTCATTAAATAAAAGACAAAAAACAGGTAATCTTAGTGTTGGCTAGAATTCAGAATTTTGACATTTTTCCATATAAATCCCAAAACTCCTGTGTGTGTCTGTGTCTCTTCAGATTTCATCTACACTGGACGTTAAACCGTCTTCGTCTGTCGGGGGGGAAGAAACGTTTCTGTTCATCCGGCTGAAGAAATGAAACGATCCAGACGAGAACGTGAGAAACTCAAAACTTCCTCTGAAGTAACTTCAAACTGGAGATTTCACTTTCAACCGCTAGCATAATTTAACACGTTTGCTTATCGGCCACGCTCCAGTTTTTTAAACATTAATTTGGTCCATATTTGTTTAAATCTTTGAATATTTGTTTTATCAAAAATGAAAAAAAAACTAAACGTAAATAATCCAAGTCTTTTATATTATTTCAACCGGCTGTCAGAACCCAAATCTTTCGGTCGTACTCAGGTCTTTTGGTTTTGAAAGTTATTATTAAAAACATGTATTTTTCCAATCTGCCGTCAGCTCACCAGCTAATATTAATATTGAGTGATCACAGGGAGGAAATCGTCTGTCATCACCGTCTGTTCTCACATACCAAGACTTATAAGCTGTTTATTTAAAAGGTTTCACATAATGCTGTATGTAAATACTGGTGTAATACTCTTTTATACAATAATTAATATAAACCATGTTTTTATATATTATAAACTTCTCCTGTATTCAGTGTAATTACGGCTTTTTTTTATTCTTCAACTAAAACCTGTTGGAATATAATGCAGAACTTTGATGTGTTTCTACTTATTGAGTTAAGTCACAAACTTACTTTTAGATATTGGATTGGTAAATTGTGTTTAATCTCAAGTTGTGCACATAACAACCAGGAACACACACGTGCAGAAATGCTCCTTCACTTACGGATGTGTGCTCAGTTTGATATTAATCACCGTATTTATTAAAATATCTCAAATGTATAATCGGATTGTTGTTTTCTTTTATTTCAAAAGTATTAGAAGTTCACATTTAAAATCTTTGGTAAGTTCTCATTTCGTTCTATTTGACTGTCGATGTTTGATTTGTGTTTGAAAAGGAAAATTGGTTTTGTTGGAGTTTTGAACAGAATATGGGGCTTTGCAATAATTAATATAAAATATACAAAGAATTTTGAAAGTAGAAGTAAATGATTAACTTTGAGTCTAACAACACAGAAAACTGCTTCTGTATCTATAACTGGAATACTGAGCGAATGTAAAAGCACTTTTTATAAAGTTTGTCCCACTTCTGTTGGATCAATATCAAATTGATGTTACATTGATAATAAAACATTGATGACAAAATAAGTTCTACGTTATTTATTTGATCCTTTGATCCTTGTGAATGTCTCCAAATGTCTCCCAGTGACGTAAACCAGTTACTGATCCACTGAAGCGTCTGATCTCCATATTGATCTGGAGCAGACTGAGGCCTCAGCAGAACTGGGTCACCCAGATCCATCCCCCCCCCCTCCCCCCAGGACCAAACCTCCAGCTCGTCCTCCTTCTCCCTGCGGCAGAGATTTATTCATAAGTTAGAAATCCTCCGACGTCCAGGAGCTTCTAACGGGTCGGTGAGAGAGGAGCAGCCGGGGCGAGCAAACACACACTAACATGTGTGTGTTGTTTGTTGTGTGTGTGTGAGTCAGTAAATGTTCCACAGTTTAAATCTGTAGCTTCTTGAATTACATTAAAAATAGAGATTAATGCAGGAGAGTAATAAAATGTTTGAAGTAGACATGTTCATACTTCTGAGATGAATCTGAGGTGTGGACAGTTTGCGTTGAGGAGGGAAGTGGAAGCTGCCTTTGGGCGGGGGGGGGGGGGGGGGGGGGTGGTTATGGTCTGCCGGCGCCACACTGGGACTTTGTGTCTGAACAGAAGAGGTGTTAACGCCTCACGGGGTCAAGAGTCCGTCTGGAGGTTTTCAATCAGCACAACGACTCCCACGGGGGGGGGGGGGACTGAGGTTTCCACTGGAAAGACACGTGATGTGAAGAATAAAGGAAACTGGTAAATATTAGACTTTACTGTTACTTTACTATATCAATATCTTTGTTGAAATAGAATCACATTCATAACAAACAGCTGCAGTTTACAGTGAAAAGGTTCAAGATGGACGACGTGAGGCCGAATCAGGAGAAATCATAAACTCGTCCATGTGAGCAAATCATTAGAATTCATAACAAACAGCTGCAGATTCAGATCCGAACCAGAAACACATCTGCTGCTTCTCCCTGTTAATATCATTATCATGTGAAGATCTCTGGACTGTTGCTTAAACTGAATCCGTCTGATTCTTTTCAATGATTCACCTCAAACAGACAAACTCAAACAAACAACCACAAATTAATAAATACTTCTTTTTTTAAAGCTTCATCGTTTCATGTTATTTTGTCCAGAAGCGAACGAACCAGGTTGTTCAGAGGTCAAAGTTAATCCAGGTTGATCCGTCCCTCATCTTTAACACACACCACGTGATCGACATGCTGCTGAAGTGTGTGTGTGTGTGTCTGTGTGTGTCTGTGTTTGATCCTCAGAGTTTTGAGAGGAACGCTGCTGGGTCAAAGTGTGTGTGTACACGAGAGTGAATATTCATTGCTTGTAGAGAACAAGTGGTCTGACTCAGACAGTGTGTGTGTGTGTGTGTGTGTGTGTGTGTGTGTGTGTGTGTGTGTGTGTGTGTGTGTGTGTGTGTGTGTGTGTGTGTGTGTGTGTGTGTGTGGTGTGGTGTGGTGTGGTGTGGTGTGGTGTGTGTGGTTGTGTGTGTGTGTGTGTGTGTCCCTCATCATTCAGCTCTCTCCGTTTCGATGGGACGGAAGAAGAGGACGGACACACACTCAGAAGTCGTATCTCTCACGACCTTTTCATTCTTCATCTCTTTGATCGAAGGACAAACTCACAGACTGATGAAGACGTGTTGATGAAGACGTGTGGAGGAAGTCAGGACGTGGACACAGACTTCAAAATAAAGGGCGACTCTGAGTTTGAAGACAAAAGCTATTTTATTTAAAGATCAGGCACTAAAGTTCTCATCGTCATCGTTAGTACGGCGAAGCGGCTACCTGGGTCACATGGTACAGGTCAGAGGAGATGGAAGACGACACAGTGCAAAGATCACAGGTTCGATTCCACAGGATATTCACACAGTCGATGAAGGACGTCAACAAACATTGAACTTTCAGGTCAGACGTTGGTTAGGACATCGTACAGAGTCAATCAATTCAGAAGGAAAAGACGTGAGAAGCTAAAACATCTTTTCTTATAAAGAAGCAAAGTACACGTTGAAGTTGCTACTGGAGTTCACAGCTTAGCTTATGGCTTTAGATAGAAAATATAACACAATTCATCTCTGACACGGAGACACAACAACAGGTCAGTAGAAACACACAGATGCTACAGCGGAGCTACATCGTCTTCAGAGAGGACGGACGCTTCAAGAGGAATCCAGAAAAAAGACGAGAGAGCGTTTGAAAGAAAGAGAGAAGGAAGGAAGGAAGGAAGGAAGGGAGGAAGGAAGGAAGGAAGGAAGCTAAATGATCTAAATAAAAGAAAAAGTTGGAAAAATTGTGAAATAAAACAATGGACAAAAAATATAATATAAGATAATAAAGGCAAAAGAATCAAGAAAGGGTAGAACTGGGACAAAGTGAAGGATAGAGAGAACAAGCTGATTCTTTCCACGAAGCTTCATCCACAGTTCACGTTTCTCTACATTCATCGAGTCGCACAAATCAATTCACCAACTCAGAAAATCGTTCACAAACTTTATAGAAAAGAAAACGTTTCATTTCTTCCTGTTCTCTATATTTGATGGATTTTGGTTTAATCTTTGTTTATAAATACTTTAACTTTAAAATATCAAACCTTAACTGCATTTGCTTGTCAGGGTTTGATCTGCTGAGTCATCAGTTCTTTGCTAAGTGATCAAATGATTCAGCACTTTTGTTAAGAGACAAAGAATAAAAACCTTGTTTCTGCAAATTCAGCATAAAGAGAAATAAAAACCTTCAGTTTGTTTTCATTCAGAAAAAAAGAAAAGAACGTTTCAACAGAATCCCAGCAGAAACGAATCTGAACAAACTGGTTCCCACACTGATCCAACAAACCACAGAACCAGTTCCCTCCGGATCGACTGGGGTTCGACCCTCGAGCGATTCGCCCGTTTCACTTTTCACTGGCAGCGACGGCGCCTTGTGGCTGTTGCTAAGCAACGCGTGGCTTCACGCCAGGTCGTCTTCAGACTGGAGCTCGATGGAAAGTACTGGTGGGAAACTGGGAAACTGGGAAACTTGGAAACTGGGAGAGGACCACAGCAGCTCTGTCCTCGACAGGAAGCTCGAAGTGACTGTGCACTTACTAACTTGTGTTTTTACTGCAGGAGGTTTCCTGGATGTGTGAGGAGGGTTTGGAACTGGAATCTGATTGGACATCAGGACCATGCACCATCTGGAGGGATTCACTAGAGCAGCCTACTTTACTGCTGCTCTAGATTCTGTCCTCGTTACGGCCGGAGGCAGCATCTGAACCGGCCCGGAGGCGGCGGCCATGTGTCGTGTTGTCGTCCTCCACTGAGTCTCTTGAGCCTCGACTCGTCCCCTGAGCCTCGACTCGTCCTCTGAGCCTCGACTCGTCTCCTGAGCCTCGACTCGTCCCCTGAGCCTCGACTCGTCTCCTGAGCCTCGACTCGTCCCCTGAGCCTCGACTCGTCTCCTGAGCCTCGACTCGTCTCCTGAGCCTCGACTCGTCCCCTGAGCCTCGACTCGTCCCCTGAGCCTCGACTCGTCCCCTGAGCCTCGACTCGTCTCCTGAGCCTCGACTCGTCTCCTGAGACTCGACTCCTGAGCCTCGACTCGTCTCCTGAGCCTCGACCCGTCTCCTGAGCCTCGACCCGTCTCCTGAGCCTCGACTCGTCTCCTGAGACTCGACTCCTGAGCCTCGACTCGTCTCCTGAGCCTCGACCCGTCTCCTGAGCCTCGACTCGTCTCCTGAGCCTCGACTCGTCCCCTGAGCCTCGACTCGTCCCCTGAGCCTCGACTCGTCTCCTGAGCCTCGACTCGTCTCCTGAGCCAAGTCTCCTGAGCCTCGACTCGTCCTCTGAGCCTCGACTCGTCCCCTGAGCCTCGACTTGTCCCCTGAGCCTCGACTCGTCCCCTGAGCCTTGACTCGTCTCCTGAGCCTCGACTCGTCTCCTGAGCCAAGTCTCCTGAGCCTCGACTCGTCCTCTGAGCCTCGACTTGTCTCCTGAGCCTCGACTCGTCCCCTGAGCCTCGACTCGTCTCCTGAGCCTCGACTCGTCTCCTCGAGTGTCCAAGGATCAAACTGTGTTTCTCTTTGTTCTCATCACGTTACAGATTGTTTCTGGACAGACGAATCTCACAAGGAGATGAAATCGATCAGATTTTACTTGAAAGTTAAATCTGGTTCAGAAAAAATGAGGCTGAGGGAAAATAAAAAAAACTGAAGTCGAAAAATCCTTAAATTGAAAGAAAATATCAACAAACTGAGATAATTATTTAATTTCGCTGCCATTATCTGAACTTTGTGCTACATTTGAAAAACCTCACTGAAGACATGTGACAGCGTCTTCCAGAAGCAGCAGGAGCCACTAATGGGCCCTCGGAGGAGCCAGCAGTGTAGTTCAATACTTCAATAAATAATAAAGCAAGTTCAATTATTTAAAATTACATCCAATCGTTTTAAAATATCTCAACATTAAATGACTTCAACCTGTTCCATTAAATTCACTCTTCTTGTTTAGATGTGGAGCTGTTAAGCACTAAAGTCAATTTGCTCAACTACTGCATTTGTTTTGGGTGAGATTTAAGAATGAACAGGTAAATATGAGTGAATATGAAATATTACTGCAGCAGGAACAGTTCATTAGTACCTCGGTCCGACTCGGCTACAACGACACTGATTACACGTTTATTATTTTACACGTGAAGAGGTTCTTCTTCATGTGTTACTCTTTCTGATCGGAGGCACAATTTGTCTCCCTGATTTCTTTATTTACACATTTAGTAATAAAAGGCAATCTATAAATTGGAGTATAAATAAATGAATAAACATATATTTAATTTTCTGGATGAATATAAACATCTTGTAATTTTAAATAAACCCATTTGTACTTTGGTCTCATCTGCCGGTAGTGAGATTAGGAAAAGTGACTCACTTGAGCTTTAGATTTGTTTATGTAATATTTATATAGTTTGATAGTAGCTTCTTTTAAAAAAGAAATTGATATTAGTAAATAAGTATAATAATATCATTTGAAGAGGCTTGTTATGCTTCTGATATATTTGCTTAACTCCACACCGAATTATTAAGGGAGATGCAATATAGCACATGACCAGTGGGGGCAGTATCAGCATGGCCACAAATCTCTGTTTTAAATTCCCTTCTTTTAAATTTCTAAGTTGAGGAAAAAGTAAGTTAACACCTCGGAAACAACAAGTGGATCGGTGGCTTCAAACCGTGGAGACGTTGGTGCAACATGTGTCTCAGGTTCAGGAACATGAATAAAACCCTCTTGAACGCTCTTCACTGTTCGACCACTGGTTTGGCTGCTGGGAAACTGGGATAAGAGAAGAGCGACAGTAAAGTCCAGTTCACTTGAATCTGACGCATGTTTCCTGTCTTTAAATAACCGTTTGTGATGATGCTACCACAGAAGAA
>NC_084967.1:17018952-17071452 GCF_949316205.1 Platichthys flesus
GTCACGGACAACATGGAGAACCTCCAACCTTCTGATCCATCCACGGATCTGAACACATGGTTCCTCTCATGCTCCTGTTGTGGTGACCGAGTCAGACCAGAACAATCTGCTGCTGCTTCACAGGACAAACACAAATGGCTGTAATGGCTGAGAGGAGGTGGGGGGGGGGGGGGGGGGGTGAAGCAGAGCCTGTCCCCAGAGACGGAGGCTCCTGGCTGGGCAGTGAGACAGCTACACCGCCCCCCCAACATCCTGGAGCTCCTGAGTTTCTGTCTCATTACAGTTCATTAGTTTAAGTTAGAAGCACACACACACACACACACACACACTTACACACACATGCTCATTATTGCCGTCATCACTGATTTCATTATGTTTTTTTCATCTGCCTGAAGGAACATCTGCTTTTATGAATTAATATCCTTCCTCGTTGACCTTTGACCTTCTCCCTTCAATCATCCTCTGTGTGTGTGTATGTGTGTGTGTGTGTGTGTGTGTTTGTGTGTGTGTGTGTGTGTGTGTATGTGTGTGTGTGTGTGTGTGTGTGTTTGTGTGTGTGTGTGTGTGTGTGTGCTGCCCCCTGGTTACCGTTGCTCTGGTTATTTACATGTATAATATAATTAAGTCATAAACGAGGAAATTACTCAGCTGCGTAATTGGCTGAGTGAAACCACCCACCTTCCTCCCTCTCTCTCTTCCTCTCCCCCTCTCTCTCTCCCTCTCTCTCTCCCTCTCTCTCTTCCTCTCCCTCTCTCTCTCTCTCTCTCCCTCTCTCTCTTTCTCTGAACAGATGCTTGACTCACAGCTCACCCCACATGACAGTGTGTTTATGAGGGATCAGTTATTGATACATATTTATTGGTTATTGATCACTTTTACTGAATATTTGTGGCTTTTAAATCAAATCAACTAAAGGTTTGTGTGTGTGTGTGTGTGTGTGTGTGTGTGTGATCTGATTGATAGATACCAGAAGGTTTTGAGCTCAGAATAATAACAGAGAATATAAATTACCTCAGTAGAAAATGGATGAAAGTGTCAAATGAGACTTTCAGGTAAATTCTTCCACAGTTTTAAAATTTCTGTTGTCGAGAGATAAAAGAGAACGAGTCCAGTCAGAAGCACCAATATTTGTTTTTTGTCCAAAGAACATGGTGATTCATTTATGTAACTGTACACAGACACACACACACACACCCGCACACACAGACACACACACACACACACAGACACACAGACACACACACTATCAGAAATAAATTGGAGTCAGAATCCGAAATATCAGCTCATCTGCTTCTGTCTGAAAAGCAGCGCAGTGTGAGGCAGCTTGATGGATGTCTGAAATCAGCACACACACACACACACACACACACACACACACACACACAAACACACAGCAGCAGCTCAGTCATGTGTAAAAACTCTGCTGGTCCATTTTTCTCTTCCAGCCATTTTCTCTTTACAGTTCAATTTTGTTCCAACAAAAATGAAATGAAATCCTGCCCCAATAAACCAGAGATGGTTCAGCAGGTGTGTAGCACTATGTGTGTGTGTATCACTGTGTGTGTGTGTAGCACTCTGTGTGTGTGTGCGTCTTACACAAACACTTTTGCGAGGTTATCAGACTCACATGACGACTCGTCTGCTCAGACCTGCTCGGACCTGAAGACAGGCTTTAGCACCGTGTCATTAAAAGACTATAACACGTTATTTGAGTTTGAAATCCTGATTTGCTCAAACCCCAGCGCCTCGTCTCTTTGTGCTCTTCAGCTTATGGCTCACAGGTTCTTGTGTGTTTGTATCATAGATTTAAAACAGCTCACACAACCCAGAGCTGCTTCAGAAACAACCGATCGCTGCCCGACAGCGTTCAGTCATCAGAGCGATTCAGGGAAAGAAAATCAAAGTTTGATTTGTTGACAAAGAGAAAATGACCTCAAATGAACGAGGGATTATGAGATCAACATGAAACGTTGTCTTTGTGCCTAAAACTGCTCAGAAAAAAAAATAATAAATATAAAATATTCATTATCTCCGAGCTGTCGACTCAGAGAGGAAAGAAGCGTGAGCTGCAGACTCCAGGGACACCAAGTCACACTGAACACCACCGAGCTTCCACTCAATATAATCAGATTTTATAAAAACATGCGCCTGCAGGTCATGTTCCCTTCTCTCCTGGAAATGAGCTCAGATGGATTCTCCTCATACTGAGATCTACACACAGACACACACACACACACACACGATCAAACTAGTCAACGCAAACAACCTCATGAATGGAAACTGAGGATGCATCAAGTTTCCCATTAATCAACACAACTTATTCAGACTGAACCACACATTTTTTTTTTCACACTTCTCATAATAACTTGAGATCTTGAACTTGTTCTGATGTGAGCTGCATTTTTGCTGCTGCGCCATCGTCCATAAGGTTTTTACCGACCACCAAGACTTTTGTGCAGAGCAGTTCTCTCTCATGCAACAACCCGTCTCTCTTGTCTGTGCACTGTGACTCGGAAGCTGTTGCACGTGAACCTGCAGCTAGATTCAGTTCATTTAGAGGAAGAAGTGAAACTAAATCCCTGGATCACGATGAGGACTCTGTCCCTCCACCAGGTCTCATCTCAATCAACTAACACAGCAAATGAAAACACAACTGATCTCTGGACACTTTTAAAACACCACTGGTTTCATTATCCCTGAAGGATTCAAACTACCGGACCGATCGGACTGATTCCTGATTCCTGCCGTTTGATTGATAACAAATCTATTTTTATTATTTCTGATGAACAAAAAGATAAAACCTGAGTTTTCTTTGACACGTAGAGACAGTTGGTCTCCGTATGCGTCGTGCTGCTGTTCATCTTAATGTCATGTCAGTCATCGGTCCACAGGCGGCTCCACTAACTACCCCCCCCCCCCTCCCCCCATAGACCCAACACCAATTAGCTGCAGGTCTCCCTCCCTTCATCTGTCCCTCAGTCAGCTGCTCTACAAGCACCAGGTCCATTAGGGTGTCGCTCTCATTAGTGCGAGAGGCAGAAGGTCATAGAGTCACATGTGTCTCCATGTCCTGGTTCGTCCACAGTGTCCACTGGTCCATTTCACTCAGCGATGGTTCAGTTCCACATCTTTTAGTTTCTGGACATTCTGCATTGATCTTCAAATAGAAGTTCAGGTTGAGAACTGTCAGGAGGTCAGCAGGTCCACGGTGCTGCACCCTTGACTCTGGGTCAAGGGTCAAGGGTCAGAGGTCACAACAACCTTAACCACATTGATGTTCTTCAAATCTTTACATCACAGTCACAACCTCGGTTTCATTTTAATAACCAAATAAATATACAAATCAAGGTTATAAACACAATATTGGCATAAAAAGGGAGAGTAAGAGACTTTAATCCTTGACTGCTGAAAAACCAGACCAGTGACCTGCTCCCACTGGCTCATCACCTCCACCATGACTGTAATGGTTTGCTCACTGGTTGGTTTCTCTGTTTGTCTGCACGGTTACACAAACTGAGCGTGAGACCGAACCCTGGTCTGTGGTTCGGTGTGATGTCATCAGGGGCCTGTGGCAGAGATACTGAGTCCATCCAGTTCCAGATGTTCTGGACCTTCCTCCTCCTCCTCCTCCTCCTCCTCCTCCTCCTCCTCCTCCTCCTCCTCCTCCTCCTCCTCCTCCTCCTTGTGTCTTTGTTTCCTTTCCTAGACGTTTGAATGTGTTTGTGTTTGTGTCTTCTTGTCGTGCTCACGTGTCTCAGGATCATGAGAACTAATATGTCTGAAGCGTGTAATGTTGTCACCCTGACGTGGCGGGGGGTGGGGGGGGGGGGGGGTTCTGATTGGAGGGTCTATGTGATATATAAATATATTATGACAGTATTTGAAGTGTACCTCTCCCTCTCTCATTAGTTTAATGAAAGGTCACCGAACCTGTGAGTGGAGCTATGACCCCCCCCCCCCCCCCTGAATGAAGCGTGACTCGTCTCTCTCCTCTTCATCGCCATTGCTGTCGCTATGGCGACCGAGCGGCATCAGCGACACGCCATCTCTCGCCCGCTATATTTACACTGTTGCTGTAGCGACGGCCAGACGTGCACCACCGAAGAAGAAGAAGAAGAAGAAGAAGAAGAAGAAGAAGAAGAAGAAGAAGAAGAAGAAGAAGAAGAAGAAGAAGAAGAAGAAGAAGAAGAAGAAGAAGAAGAAGAAGAAGAAGAAGAAGAAGAAGAAGAAGAAGAAGAAGAAGTCCCACTGACCAACAGACTTATGGACTGTCCTCGTCTGTACTTTATTATTTCATATTCTCCTTCTTCCCGTGAGGAAGCTCCGTTATACACATGGCCGACATATGCAGACCCCCCCCCCACTCACACACACACAATCTCACATGTTGTAGTGTGTGTAGTGTCACTTTAACACGTTGGTTCATATCTGTGCTTCTTTCTCTGGGTTTCTGTCTTTTCAGATTTGATGTGATTCTGTGACGTCTCGTTGTTTCTTCTCTGAGTCGACGCCTCGTGATCCAGAGTCGAGTTCGAGTCGAGTGTTGAAACGTGTGAAGCTTCTCATGTGTTCAATATGATGATTCAGGCTTTTTCTCACTTGATGAATCAGAGAATCATCAGACGGTAACACAGCCAAATTAATAAGTGACTAAAATCAATCATGGAAAATCCAAACATCCCAGATGAAGATGATGCTTCATCCAATCACGTGAACCCACAACTCACCACGCTGGCAGGTCAGTACTGATCCAGAGCCGTTAAGAGCACAGACGCAGTGGGAACAGACACAGCAGCAGCTCCACTTGAACCTGATCCAGAGTCTGTCAGCTGCTGGGTACTGACGCTCAAAGAGCTCCATTCACACACTGAGTGGTTTAATGGTGAGTTGTGTCTCCGCGGATCTATTTCTGTTCGTCTCACTTCCAGCTGCTGCCAAACAAAAACCAATCAGACGCTCAGCGGATTAAAACAGATCTGGAACCTGCTGCTGCGGTTCCTCTTTAGTCTGTGAGAGCTTCACGTCTGATTCGTTTCACCTTTAAACATTAAACTGGATCTGATTTTACAAACTGTTTAATTTCATTCACTCTCGTTCATCTGCCCGACGTTCAAATGAGATGAATGAGTTCACTGCTTCACCAACACTTCACCTCCTCAGAAGGTAACATGTTTATTATCTCAGCCTCTGATTCTTCATCGTCACATAAACGGATGACCTCATCTAATTGTTCTGGATTTTGTGTCATTACTTCATCAGAGATTTGTGCGACTTCCACAGGGATTCATTATTCTGATCATTTGATATTGTGGTTTTATGTTGTGCTTCTTTCATTCCGGTTCAGTCCGGTTAACGTTCAGAAAGTGAAAGATGCTGAGTTTCTTTTCATGGAAACTTTGAGAAACAACACGCGTTCCAATTTGAGAAGCTGATGCCAGTGATTTATAATAATATACGTCATAATAAGATACTCTATGATTGGACCCGGACCCCGAGCGTCCCTCCTACCTTCGGGTTCAGGACCAGCTGCTGCTCGTCGAAGTGCAGCAGAGCCACCGAGCTGGACTCCGAGTTGTTGACGAAGATCTGGAGACAGGGATAGAGGGACGTCCCTTTGCAGTCGGCTCCACACGTGAACACACACTCGAACATCTCCTCCGGACGCAGCACCGACACCACCTGAGAGGGGGGGAGGAGGAGGAGGAGGAGGAGGAGGAGATGTGAACTTCAGGCTGAAATCAGTGCGACTCTCAGACGTTTCACTCAAAACCACAACTGAGCAGCTGGTGGCGCTAAAGAGTCTAACTAAAGTCAGTGGGATCCGGGTCACAGACTGAGTTGAGTTGAGATGGACGACACAGCAGTTTCCAAAAAAGCCTGATCGCCCCCTGGTGGCAGGCTGCAGTCAGGATTATAACCCCTCCTCCTCCATGTTAGCAGACGGGACATGGACTGAACTCAAGTAGACGTTATATAAATGTGTGAAGATGTTTCTGTCGTTTCACATCGTTCTTCTCTCTCTGATGTTTGTTCAAGTTTCTGATCAGTTTGGTTTGAATCAGTTATTTGATGATATAAAAACCGGCTGAGACGAGATGATTGACAGCTGAGACTAACTCCTGATTGGTTGAGAGCTTGTATTGAAGATAAGTTTATTCCTGAATTTGCTTGTAAGGATTTGGATCTTCCACATGGCAACGATGAGCAAGGCAGCAGCTCTTCTCTCTGCTCATTACCAGTCTGACATAAACAAATATCAATAGGACGTAAAACAGAAAATCAATCCTTTCAGATTTGATGAAGTCCGAGGCGTCTTCATCAGTCAGGAGGTCAGCGAGCTGCAGAATGAGATTTATGTGAACCAGTGGATTAGTGAGTCCTCTAACGGCCACAGGACTTTGTGTGATTTAAAACACACACACACACAAACCCACTCCACTCTGTATAATGCATGAACGTTGTTTCAGGACAATGCAATAAGCTAACAGCCGAATAAATCAGCTCTGACTTCATCTTTCAGTGATTTATGACCTGAAACTCTGAAGGTGGAGAAACTCACTTTGTATCGACGGGAAAAGATTGAAATGAATGACTTCATAAATCTGGAGGAAAAGGCCTGAGCTGGACATTGTGTCAAACACATCTAAATTAAAGTAATTTAATCACAGGCGACGTGACGCGGGTTCAGATCCCGAACGAGACGTCAGAAACACGAGGCCTGAAAAACACAGGCTCAGAAAGACTGGAGACTAAACGAGGCTGATCCCAGAAAACCTTCATATGATGTCATACGGTCAGTGACATCATGCAGATCTCTGCTTCCACTTTGTAGGAATGATGTCATCATGATGCCACAATATAATCTGAATGACATCATATAGTGCATCAAGTTCTACAACCAATAAGATCAGAGATCAGATCTACATCTTATTTAGATCACTGTCTCCAATCACTGTCTCCACATGCATCACTGACAGGCTGACGATGATTGACAGGTCCTGTCAGTTCTGATGACGACTCATCACCGGAAACTCGAAGTGATGGAAACTCAGGACGCGAGTTTCAGACCTGATCTGTTTATGAATCTGTTATGAATCTTAGTTTAACTCAGATCATCTCCAGGAATCCTCTGACGTCACAACTTAAATAAGGACTTTTACAAACACTGAAATATGTTAAAGTAAACAAATACTTCAAAATCCTTTTCAAGGAAATTGATATTCAATTAAAAAAGACACGATGAGGACTTTGAATTACTGTATTATTAATCTATCTGTCTCCAAGCTGTTCAATCCATGATGTAGAAATATGCAGACTCCTCAGTTTACTGTTGTTTTCTGATAAATTAATAAATAATTATTCATATGTTCACAACAAGACTTTTTCAGAAACTAATTGTACAGAGTACTGGTGGCATAACTTCAGATCCTGACAGAGAGACACACAGAGAAAATGGAGATGATTAATCTCATTAATGTTCATGTGTAATAGAAGCTCCAGGAGCAGCTCCAGCCCCCGGGGCGGCAGCGAGCCGCTGGCCGCACTCACCGTGCAGTTGGCCGGCTTGCTCTGGAGGCTCTGCAGCGTCGGGCTCAGCCAGCAGAAGCCGAGGATGAAGAGGCTCAGGATCCCGCAGGCGATCAGGAACAAGCCCAGACGGATGCTCTTATCCTCCGCCTCCGAATACTCGTACGACACCCGGATCTTCGCCATGGCTGCTCCGAGGAGTGAGGCTCCTCCACCGGCATGGAGAGGAGGAGAGGAGGAGGAGGAGGTGGAGGAGGTGGAGGAGGGAAGGAGGAGGAGGAGGGGAGGGGAGAGAGAGAGAGAGAGAGAGAGAGAGAGAGAGAGAGAGAGAGGGAGGGAGAGGGAGAGCGAGAGAGAGAGGGAGAGAGAGAGAGAGGGAGAGAGAGGGAGACTGAGAGACTGAGAGATTGAGAGAGAGAGAGGGAGAGAGGGAGGGAGAGGTGACTCTGTCTCTCCTTCTGATAAACTGTTAAACAACATCTGTTTCCTCTCTGAGAATCAGTTCCTTCATGGTTTCAGTTATCCTCCATCTCTCTCTCTCTCTCTCTCTCTCTCTCTCTCTCTCTCTCTCTCTCTCTCTCTCTCTCTCTCTCTCTCTCTCTCTTCTTTTGATGTAATTGTGTAACTTCATGTTTTTCAAAGCTACATGATTCTCTGACTCTGGTCTTTGTTAATTCTCCTCAGGTTCATTTACAAAGTTTACTCTGTTAATTGTACTTCATCAGGTGATGAAACTGTTTCTGTCCAGGGATCAATATGGTTTCACTGTGTGTGTGTGTGTGTGTGTGTGTGTGTGTGTGTGTGTGTGTGTGTGTGTGTGTGTGTGTGTGTGTGTGTGTGTGTGTGCGTGTGTGTGTTAAAGATGCAACCAGTCTCCAGATGGCCTCCGAGGATCGATCATCGATTTCTCTCTGAAGAGTCGAGTCTCCGTCACAGAAGGGAAAAGACCGAACTAACAAATAGAGACTTGAACTCAGAACCTTCTCGTTGGAGCTTCAACCTCTGAACCTGTTTCACTAATTCACTGAGGAAATGGTCGACTCACACTTTCCTCCTGTTTGTTTGATAAGAAATAACACAATCCACATGTTCATAAGAAGTTTGGTGGAAATCAGTGCAGACTAATAACATTGTTCTTTATGGAATTCAGTGAACATAAATAAATATTAACATAAAAAAAGGCTGCAGCAGAACTGTGGATATGAGGAGTTTCTTCTGCTTGTGACTGGTGCATGATGCTCCACAGAGCAGCTCAGCATGATGCTCTGGTAATCAGGGAGGCATGTGGCAGGATTATTATCATCTCTGCAGATCAAGAGATTACAAATATCAACGGACATCAGCCACGTGTCTCTGCAGAGCAACAGGAAACCACCGTTTGAAGAGCAGCAGGGAGAAACCAGTGGCCCAGTCTGACTCACAAACTGGGTGAGACCTACTGACATGAGGTCAAGGTGCAGGTCCAGGGACAGCCGGTTCCTCCGAGGACGGGATTCAGGTTTTCAGGGAATAAAACAAATAACAATGGATGTAAAAGGGCATCGACTCGAATCCACATTCAGATGATGCGATTAGGACGCTCGGCTCCGGCTGCTCTGACGTAGGAGGAAACATTTGGCTGAAAATCCAACAATCAACAGAAATGAAATCCTCCTGGTGCAGCTGCGTTCTGCACCAAATACACAACTTTATGTGCAACACATGGTTTTATCTGGAGTGAACAACAGAGCTGGACTAAACACTAAACTCGTGCAGACATTTTACTCAATGATTCATCATTTTAATTCTAATATGAAACTTGATTTTACGTTATTTTCAATTTGCTGTCACTGATTGGTGTAGGTGTTGGTTGTGTTAAGTTAATATTGTGTTATCAATATTTTCAGTTCACTGTCATATAACAAAGAAAAGCATCAAATTCTCACATCTGAGAAGCTGGAAACTGACATGTTGATATTTTATGACACAGATCCTGGTTCTCCTGTGAAGATGGTTGATGATTAATCTGCTGATGATCAACAGATGAAATCAGAACGTTCCTTCTGAAGCTCGAGGCTGATGGTGGATCAGAGCTGGACCAGGTTCTGGATCTTTCTTCTGCTTCAGTGAGGAATGAACTAAATAAAGTCCAGAGTCTCATGTTCTCACTCCCACACGTTAATGCACAGTTACATAACCGAGGTTCAGACAGAATTAAACAAACATAACAGTTTATGAAATCAAAACAAACCTGTGAGATTATTGAGTGCTAGATGAGAAGTGAAGGAAATGACATCATTCAACAGACATGAGTGAAACTAACTCATCTGTTTGTCTTCAGCAGCTGATTCTGAACAAACATTTAATCTCCACTGATTCCACCGCTTCAGTAAAATCAGAAAGACTGTGTGTTAGTGTCTGTAGTATCATGTGTGTGTGTTTGTGTGTCGACTCAGCTGTAATGAAACTAAAAGACTGATGTAATCAAATAATTTCACATGAATCATTTTAATAGTTGTAGCTGCTGAAGAAGTGACGAAGGAATTTACAGTTTTATCATCATCACTTAACTTTAGAGAATTTCTACTTTATTAACAAGAACAAAATATAAAACTGGAATTCATTTAAATTTGAATTTACTTAACGATTCTTCTTTTATGTTAATGCGGTCTAACCCGTTCTCCTGCCGGCTGGTTTGTTGGTATATGGCGCCGCCATGTGGACAATAGGCCGAAACGGTTTTCTGTCAACTTACATTAAAAGAAATGTTGTTTGAAACATTAAAAAAAAGATTTTTTCCCCTTGATTGACCACTTGAGTCCTTTATGTGGAGAAATAACTTAAATCAAATCCACATATTTCTGCATTAAATAAAAATGTTAGCTGCTCCTTAAACCTTTTAACGACCGGACAATTAACAGAATAAAGTTTATTCAAAGGAAAAAGGCTCCAGAAAAATTGGTTGTTTCTTAAATGTCATAAAAAAACAAAATGTGTTTTTTCTTGAGACAATTTGTCATAAAAAAAATCCTAAATTGTCCTTTTTCATTATTTAGCTAAAATGAATTGATCAAGTGTAAACAATCTGCAGTTATTAGATAAATATTGATCTTAACAAAATAACCTTTTCAAATAGAAAATAGCATGAACACAACTCGATATCAGACAAAACGTTAATTCACAGCGTGGACAAGCGTTTGTTTCATTTTAAATGAAGTTAACGTCGAAGCATTAAATCTAAATCTGCTCGTTGAAGATCGTCTTCCAGGAGAAAAGTCCGACGTCTCGAAAACGATCGGTTCATTTTCTGTCCTGAAAAATAAAACATGAGTTTCCACATCAACACAAAACAAACAATCCAGACTCGTCGTTAAATTTCATTACCAGAATATTTATTTTATTCTTTTTCCTATTAAAACACTAGCTGCCATATTTAATAAAACAGCCAATGGCCAAGGGCCTCAGTCGTAATTCTCCAATCAAATCATGTCGAGCAGGTCACATGGGATCTGTGGGCGTGTCCTTGGCTTTCTGCTGTAGTGTCAACAAACTGGCCCCTGTAGTCGTGGCAACGCCGTCACAGTCGTCGTCACGGCAGCGGGCGGCTGGAAGGTGGTCCCCATGGTTCCCATGGTAACAGGAAGTCGGGTATTGCATTGTTCAGAAAAAAGATTTTTGGTTTTTCCTGTTTTCTTAAAAATACTGCCTTGTATCTCAGGTGTGTGTATACATACACACAAATATGTACACACACACACATCTACCTGGACATCGGGAACTCCTGGAGGGAACTAAAAAATATATATAACTCAAATCAAATCACTTTTCAAGACCTTAAAGAAAAAGTTTTACATCTGGGAAGATTCGCTTATGGATTTTTTGTCTGATTTGAAAATTTGAAGCCGACCTCGTGTCTGTGCGCTAAACATGGAAGCTACAAGCAGTCGTCTCTAGCTTCTACAGTACTCCACAGTACTCCACAGTACTCCAGAGTACTCCAGAGTACTCCAGAGTACTCCAGAGTACTCCACAGTAGTTCAAGTGAACGTTGATCCAGAACCCCTCTTCTGGTCTGAGGAACCTTCACAGCTGATGTTCAGGTTCAGACTGAACTGAAGCGTCTGAAGCTCTGAACCAAACCAGGTGTGAACGAGTCCTCAGAGCTGTGAGGAGCCTTCTCCCGTCTGAAAGTTCCACCGGGTCAATCGACTGCTTCATGTTTACCACACTGACTTGAGAGTGGCGTCAATCTTCACTAAATCTCAGCAAGAAAGTGAATAAACCTGTTTCCCAAAATATCAAACTCGTCCTGCTTCCCCCTCGGAGGGTAATCCATGTGGGAGGTGACAGAAAAGAGGAAGGAGGTTAAAGAAAAGAAAATGAAGTAAATATTGAAGGTGAAGAAATGAGAAGCTGCAGAGAGAAAACAGGAACCGTGATGTTTGAATGAAAAAAGCAGAAATGAAAAACTGTGGCTGAAAACTGAGTGTGAACGAGATGTGAAGACATTTTCATTCTGTCTGAAACTTTTATCCTCAGAGTTCTGACATGATGTGAAAAGGAAAATCTATATTTCTCCTTTTCTTAACCCTTCATTATTGTTCCACTGCGTCATTTATTACAAATGAATTTAAAGCGACGTGTGGTGATATTGTATTGATGAGTCTAAAGACTTTTGAAACATCAATAAATCTGATTTTCCCTCAGTCCCACATAAAGTTTCCTTCTGACCCAAATGTTCACCTCAGTCGTCGGCTCCACTCTGGTGACGTCCCTGGTTCTGATGAGGGATTTATTGATAAGAAGAAAATAATAATTCCAATTAGTTTAAAATCACTTTGATTCACTGCTGTTCCTGATGTTGAACTTTACTTGAATTGGCTAAAACCCCAAAAGCTGAGTCCCTCTCCTAAACCCGCTGCTGCTGCTTCCGGCACAAAACAAACCAAAATAAAAGATGTTTTTTCTCCTTTTATTATGAAATAGTGCTACAATGTACATTGCATTTCCTCTCCTGACTGTCCACTGTTTGCTGATGTGTGTGCTCTGATGTGTAAAGTTGGAGAAACCTGGTAAAAATAAAGAAAAATGATAAATATCTTGAGTTCTTCAGACACAGAGTGAAATAATTATCCATCCTGACGTTTGTGATCGAATCCTTTGTTCTGTGTTAAAATCTGCTTCTTCTTAAAAGCTTCTCTTGACAAAAAAATAGTAGATTCTGAAAGACGGAGTAGAAACGACAATCACTCGATCAGATGGACAGTTATTTACAGCACTCGTGTCTGTGATTGTTGTACTGTGCTGTCTGTTGACATTTAGTCTGTGCTCCACAAAACAGAACCAAACCCATGGAGGGAGGGTGGGAAATAAAGTTAAAAACAAAATAAAATGAGGTAAAGAACAAAGAAGAATCGGTCAAGTTAAAATGATAAAGTCTTAAGAGGTCAAGAGACGGGACGCCCTCTCCTGTCCCGACTCCTTCACGGCCAGATTCACTTTAAATGTGTGTGGAGGTGGAATAAAACCTAGACGGGGGTGATGGATGAGCCAGGAGGGCCAATGGCAGGCAGGCAGGAGGAGGGACAGCCAATCAGAAGGCCTGCTGGGCAGGATTGTAGTTGAAGGTGGAGGGAACGTGAGGCCGTTCTTCTAGTTTGTCGTACTCCAGATGAAACTCCTGTGAACAAACAGAAAGTTTTAAATGTGTCACTTCACAACAGAATTTGATTAATTAGAAATTCTTGAATCACTGATAAAATTCTGATTCAATTTATTTTACAATTCATTAAATATTTTACCTGCTTTTTATTTCAAATTGGTGAATGTGGCTCAGTGTTCAGTCAACTTCACAATTAAAGCTTCACATCATAAATCTGCACTTACACTTTAAACATCGGTCATAAAGGAAACGTCGTACTGAAAACAGCTCGCTGAACATGAAGGGGTTAAAAGCCCAAAACTCACGAGGGTTAAATAAGTTAAAGGGTTTAATTTCAAACTGAGTGAATTTAAAGTGAAACACGTTCACGTTCACCTTGGCCACTTTTCTCCAGTTGATGCAGTCGAAGAAGTAGTAGGTCCCTCTCTCGTAGGCGTTGGTCTTCAGCGTGGGCTCCATCCCCGGAGCCCGAGTGATCCACACCCGCTCTTCTTTGTGATACCGCCAGTCCCTGTTAAAGCTGCAAACACACAAACACATAGAACCTCCAATCAGGACTCACTTCAACACATCCTGTTGTGGTGACAGAGAACATCCGGTCTCTCTCAGTGTGTGTCGTACTTTTCAAAACAAGATGTCTATGAAATGAATTATACTGTGTGTGTGTGTGAGTGAGTGTGTGTGTGTTCCTCTTACAGTTCTACTGCAGCCAGCAGTTGTAGTAGGTCTCCACCGTTCATATAGTAGAGATAAAACAGCAGATCTTCACCGTATCGAGACAACTTGATAGCTGCTAACTGCAGACAGGAGGTAAGAGACTCAATCAGTCGAGACACTCAGACCAGAAATAATCAAATCACTTCCACCCTCAGGAACTTTGAGTCCAATCACGTACCTTGTCCCTTATGTGGATGTTGGTTAAATACTCTGACGGGACGTGGAAGTCTGAAGGAGGAAATGACGTCAAAGTTAAAAAAAGAATCTATAAATATCTTTTAGTTAATAAACACAGCGACGGACACAAAGCTCTGGTTCAGCCTCCGAGTCTGAAACCTTCTGTTGGTTCAGATTCTTTTTAAATATGACATTTGCTTCGGTGAAACTTTTACTTCCCATTTTTTAACAGATTCAAAACTCACATCGTCCTACAAACTATTTACACATCCAGCAAACACGAAGGCCCAAGATTGACTCTGTGCAGCGGCTTGTGACCACGAGATGAATCGAGTGACTTCCATGAACCTTCAGGATAAACTCAAATAATCAAACGTTCATCTCACCGATATCCTGCGGTCGACATGGAGCCGACGCCCAGGGAGACGCAAACTTGGGGTAGAGATTCCTGGTGGAGACAGAAAAGGAGACATTAAGGTTCACATCCCCCTCGCTCCCGTCCCCACACACCCACTCCCCCACCTGCAGTCACATGATTAGTTCGATGCTGATCATGATTTGTTCTCAGTCTCAAAATAGAAGCCAGAATTTTTTAAGCTTATACGAAGAACAGGTTTGTGTGTGTGTGTGTGTGTGTGTGTGTGTGTGTGTGTGTGTCGTACTCTGGTGAGTTGAGGTTGAGGCCCAGCGTCGTGAGGTCAGAGCCCAGCGCCAGGTGGACCATGCCAGGGTCCGTCTCCGCCGCCCGGATGAACGTCAACAAGCCAATCATTCCAAACTGGTCCGTTACCATGCCCAGCGGGATGTTGGTCACTCGCCCTGTGACATGAGAAATGGCTCAAACTCAAATATGCTCATATGGTCGTCCCCCCCGTGGACGTGTCACATGACTCTCACCGTCAGGAAGAACCTGGATCCCTTTCTTCTGCTGGTTGTTGTTACTCGGTGCAGAGCTCTTGTCCCCGGGGAACTTTGGACCATCTGAGTTGGAGGTGGACTTTCCTGACGAGTTCAGATTCTGATTGGACAAAAAAAAGGAGGTAAAAAAAAATAATGAGACACGAAACCAGAGGGACGAGCCGAAGACACCGGACAGGAGACAGAGCTCGAGATGTGAGATTCATTTCAGAGGTCAGTCACCGTTTTGCTGTCTTCGCTGGTGCTGGTGGGGTCTTTTGACTGGTAGTTGGGCCCTGGGAGCGCTGGGAAGTCCTCGTTGTGGATCGAGAAGTCTTGTGACTGCTCACTGGACGGCTTGGTGACCATGCCAACTGGACAGCAGGAGGACAGGGCGGTTAGCAATATGTCGACAGCAGCAAAATATGTCAAAGTAATAAAAAAATAAAATCACACACTCCCACCGTAAGGCGCCCGACCGGCCAGCGGGTTGAGCAGCGGGGTGGGATTCGAACCTCCGTCCCTCCGACTCCTCTCTGCTAACACGGGGAAATCCGACAGGTCCAGCCCCGTCACGTTCTCACTGCCGTCTGCACAGACACACAAACACACAAACACTCAGTCCAACATTCAAACCAATGAAGATCCAGGAGTGGTTCACACCATGAGCTGGTTTTTCACCTGTTCCATTGAAGATGTTGTTGGATAACGAGTTGTTTAGGTTGAAGCCGGGATTCCTGTTCACCCCAAACCCTGACATACTGACACACAACACACAGACACACAACACGGGCTGGATTACTCTCGGAAGTGATGACACGCGTGTGAAAACAGAAATTCATTGAACTGAAACCAAAAGGAGAAAGTGAACACCGATATCCATCTAACCACAATGTCTCACTGGTGCTACTCTTTGTTTTTGGTTTCAACACATGAAGCTGAGAGAATCTTGATGGATTCATTTGACTGTGGGTGCGAGTCCCCTCTGCCCCCCCCCCACGTTTCATTCTGTGGTTGAACAGTCAGTCAGTGACCAGGTGAAAGGCTCCATGTCTGTGTTACCTGTTGATCGTGAACGGCTGCCGTGCCTGCTGCTGTTTGGGCATCCCGATGATGCTGGGCGACGACCGGCTGGGACTCCCCATGCTGCCGCTCCTCCCTCCTCCGCCGCCACCCCCCCTGTCGCCGCTGCCACCCCCCATCCCTCCCGCTTGACCCGTGGGACCGCCCACCTGCTGACTGTGGTTCAGGACACTCCGGCTGTTCATCGGCAGGATGCCCCTGCAGGGAGAGAGCAGAGAGGTTAGCGCAGCTCCCGGTGGTTCGGTGGTTTCATGCTCACATGTGGTTTGTGAAGAGGAGGAACACCAGCAGCTGGATTTGAGGTGAAACTGTTACTGACAGGAAGTGTGAGCAGAGCTTTGTATTCACCGCTGGTGGTCGAGTCATGTGACTGATGAGAGCCAATCAGAAAGAGAATGTGGTCGATGGATAATTGTTTACTAAACACTTAGTTTCTCTTCGTCCTGACTAACACGCAGCCGCGGCCTTTTCAAACTAAAACAAGAGAAACTTTTGGAAGCTGGTAAACTCCGTCACTGACACGTTTTAAACTGCACAACTACATAAATACTGAAAAGATAAACTAAACATTGAAACAATGGACGTGTATTTTTGCCGTACCTGCTCGGTGATGGAGGAGTGTGCATTGTTCCAGAGTTGGGTGTACTGGCATGACTGGAGAGCTGGCTGGCAGACTGGTTCAGACCACTTCGACTTAACTGAGGTGCTGCGCTGCTGTTCATACCACGCATGGGAAACCCCAACGCACCTGCAGCAAACACACAGAGACAGACAACTTGCTTATTCAAAAAGTGAAACATGAGCCTTCTCAGTTTAAACATTGTAGAAAAACACAGTTCTGAGCTTAGACGGCAAAATACAGGTTTTAACTTTTAACTAAGATTGAAGAGTTTATGATGACATCTTTCTTTGTGCAGTAGAAACTGAAAATGTCTCAAATATTGATCATTTTAATGGGACTTGAGACAAATGTGTGTGTGTGTGCGTCTTACTCTGCGGACCATATAAACTGGCTCCCAGCTGTGACAGTTGACCCGTAGAGGAAGCAGAGGAAGACACCAACATCTGAACACAGAGGAAATCCAACAGATTGTTTCATTAACAGCAGAGATGTGTTGGTTATGAGGATTATCAATGTGGGTGTAATTCACCATTCTTTCACACAATACTTTAAATATGTATAATTAAACGGTACAGAGTGTATGATGAAGATTGGTTTAGAAAACCCTGACTAGCAGTAACTCACATCTTTATCTGGGCGGTGTGGAGGGAACATGGACTGCTGGCTGTAGTAGAGGCTTGAGTCGTCCGCGTAGTCGTTCTCCACCCCCCCCTCCATAAACTTCTTCCGGTTAGCACCAAACATACCTCGTGTCACCTGAGGAGCCGGAGAGGAAACCGGGTCAAGAACACGTTGAAGAGATGAAACACACACGTCTTATAGGTCCGGTGAACTCAACTTTTTATATTTGTACAAAGTTTGTAAGTTACGACTGTTTGGATAATTGAATATTAAGTGATAATAAGTGATATTTTAACCTCTTAAAGATTTTTTCTCTTATTTCAAAATAAACTGAACATCTTCGGGGTTTTTTTGGCTGGTCATACAGAAAATATTTAGTTAAGGGGTCAACTTCAACTACTATTCATTACATTACATGTCATTTATCTGACGCTTTTATCCAAAGCGACTTACATTTTAGAACACTCAGCATTTATGAGGGGCCATCTAGGGGTTCAGTATCTTGCCAAGGACACTTAGGCATGCAGATGGGATAGAGTGGGATTCAAACCGGCAACCTTCTTGTTGCAGAGCCCCCGCTCTATCCCCTAGGCCACGCTCTCCCCACCATTTAGTGACTTATTAACCAAGGAGTTAAATGAAAAACCAATTGACAGATAACAGACATATAACTTTACTAAGAACTAACATTCTGTATTAGTTGTGTACAGCCCTGATCACATTGGTGCATCTGTGATTCAACGAGCAGGTGTTACGTCCAATCCCTCACATTGAACTAGTTGAACATGAAAACAAAGTAAATGAAATGACGAGTGGGTTTTAAACATGATTTGGGTTCGAGGTGGATGTGGAGTGGAAACACATCCTCAGAGCTGCTGGACCAACCGGGGACCGGTCGGGAGCATGTGCACATCCGAGTCTGAAGCAGCTTCTGTCATCACCTGCTCTGGTTCTCACTTCAAACTCCATTCTATTCAGATGGGAACTCACAGCAGCTTTGGATTCGTACGCTTCCAGAGCAGCTCTGGTCATTAAGGGATGTGAACCCATGTCTGCGGGTTTCACAGGTTGAAAGTAGGTTAACAAAACACCCGCAATCTGCAGCCAGTGAGCAGCAGCTAATGGAGCTAACGTGCTACTAACGGGTCCAACCCGGCTGTGTTCGGTGTTTAGAGCCCGCGATTCCCGGTGTGAGTTCCCGTGCAGCTCCCACACGGGACCAGCAGCCGTTAGAAGAGGAAACGTCTTTCTTCTGGTTTCAAATGTCCGTTGAAGGAGCACAGAGCTAATGTTAGCATCAGGAGCTAATACAGCTGCTCAACCTGACTGACGTAGATCAGACCTCGAGGCTTCCTGCTGGTTTCAACAACACGAACAAACGGACTCAACCCGCGTCACATTATCAGTGCAGCTGAAATAAAATATAACCTATTAGCTTCCGTTACCGTGTTAGCTCCAAATGCTTCAGGAGCTACCGCTAGCTAGCAAGAGCGCGTAAGCTAACGGCTGCTTCAATAGGAATACACGAGTACGTTAGCATGCGAGCTAGGGCTCGCTACCAAGCTAGCTGCTCGGCTATTAGCACCGTAAGAAGACCACTACACGAGCTCTTAAAAGCGGGTTTAGCGCCGGTCGTCGATCCGGTGAAGCGTGATTTGCAGCGGGTAAGCCGACAGGCTACCGGGCGAAGACAGTGACCGGGAAAAGTGTGTTTTATTCGGGTTTGGGCCTGCGCCGCCTCCGTCGGTCAGTTTCCCAAAACAACAACAAAAAGAACCGGGCCGCGCGGCTCCGGTGAGAGTCGAGTGCCCTCGGTTCTCCGCTCAGCTCGGTCCCGTGCAGACAAGCCCACGGGCCGGGTTTCACGGCGGCTCCGCTTCGGCCCCGAACCTCCGAACCAGTGAATAAAAGAAGAAAAGCAGAATCTCACCGCATCAATCTTTCTTCCCCGCTACAATCCAAGATGGCCGACATCACTTCGCAAATCAGAGAGGATGCTGGGAAACCTTTCCCCTCTGACCCCTGAGCCCCGTTACGTTACTCTACTATAGTTACTTAACTTTACTCTACTCTGTACTACTTTAGTGGATGAGTCCTGTTACGTTACTCTATTATAGTTACTTTACTTTACTCTACTCTGTACTACTTTAGTGGATGAGTCCTGTTACGTTACTCTACTATAGTTACTTTACTTTACTCTACTCTGTACTACTTTACTGGATGTGTCCTGTTACGTTACTCTACTATAGTTACTTTACTCTACTCTGTACTACTTTAGTGGATGAGTCCTGTTACGTTACTCTATTGTAGTTACTTTACTTTACTCTACTCTGTAATACTTTACTGAATGAGCCCTGTTACGTTACTCTACTATAGTTACTTTACTCTACTCTGTTCTACTTTACTGGATGAACCTCATTACGTTACTCTTCTATAGTTACTTTACTCTTCTCTACTCTGTTCTTAATGAGACTTGTTATGTTACTTGACTACAATTACTGTACTTTATTTTACTCGGTTATAATTTACTCTACTTTACTGTATGAAGCCTGTTACGTCACACTACTATAGTTAATTTACTCTACTCTGTTCTACTGAAATGGATGAGCCTCATTACGTTACTCTACTATAGTTACTTTACTCTTCTTTGCTCTATTCTGTTCTTAATGTGAGGGATCCTCACATGGCTCTCTCTGAGGTTTCTATGTATTTGTACCTGTTAAAAGGTTTTTAGTAGTTTGTCCTGACTCTTGTTGAGGGTTAAGGACAGAGGATGTCACACCCGGTTAAAGCCCTATGAGACGAATTGTAATTTGTGAATATGGGCTATACAAATAAAATGTGATTGATTGATTGATTAATGAGCCTTGTTATGTTACTTGACTACAATTACTGTACTTTATTTTACTCAGTTTTAATTGACTCTACTTTACTGTATGAAGCCTATTACGTTACTATAGTTACTTTACTTTATTCTACTCTGTTCAAATTTATTGGATGAGCACTTCAGGACACTCTTCGGGACTGCACAGTTCCCTCCTGTTGTGAAAGAATAGTTTCTGATCATCCACAGAAATGTTTTTCCTCGTTCATGTAAATTATTCTAAATTTATTTATTTGTTTACATTTAGAATATTAATGTGTTCTTCAGTCAATCTGTGTCAAAAATTCAAATAAATCTATTTTGATCCTCCAAAATTCAACAAATCTTCCAGCTCAGGTTAATGTGTTGACCTTTTATGAACGATACCTAATTACAGGATTATATTTACAGCAATATATGACTCCACAGACTGTTGAGGTCTGTGAGAATGTTCTGAAGATCAGATACATTTTTTCGTTGGTTTTTACTAATTAATTTTTAAATAGTGGGGAAATACACTTTTACACAGATAAATTGATATTAATTGAATGTGTACCATACAACTCTAAGAACAGTTACCATATGGAATGAAAACCTATTATTTAATTATAATTTAAACTATTATAGAAATTAAAGTATAAACATGCTGTGTTTCTTTAAATCACTAGTAAATACATATTTACTACAGAGGGAAACTGTTGCTGTTGAACACTTTGTCAAATTATTACCGTATTATAGAAAATGAATAAATGAAGCTGTGATGGTAGGTTGAGAGGAAACTTTGATGTCTTACCAGAATAACTCCTGAGTGATAGAAGTTGTAATGTCCCAATTTATGGTAAATTTGACCATTTTTGTTTGTTTTAAATTTTCAGTCTTGTTTTATTTTGTGAATCCTACGGACTGCTGAGCGGAAGTTGAGTCATATATACACTGCTTGACAAGTCTCTTTCGATTGGTCGCTTGCATTAAGGGCTCAGTCTGACCAATGAGCGCTGAGCTAAGAGCCGCAGTGACACTATAAAGGCCCGCAGATCCCCCACTCTCCATACATCGACTCTTAGAATCTCAACAAAATGTCTGGACGAGGAAAGACCGGAGGAAAAGCTCGTGCTAAGGCCAAGACCCGCTCTTCTCGGGCCGGGCTCCAGTTCCCAGTGGGCCGCGTCCACAGGCTGCTCCGCAAGGGGAACTATGCTCACCGTGTGGGAGCCGGAGCTCCGGTGTACCTGGCCGCTGTGCTCGAGTATCTGACCGCTGAGATCCTGGAGTTGGCCGGGAACGCAGCCCGCGACAACAAGAAGAGCCGCATCATCCCCCGCCACCTGCAGCTCGCCGTCCGCAACGACGAGGAGCTCAACAAGCTGCTGGGGGGAGTCACCATCGCTCAGGGCGGAGTGCTGCCCAACATCCAGGCGGTGCTGCTGCCCAAGAAGACCGAGAAGGCCCCCAAGTCCAAGTAGAAGCTCCAGACCCGCAAAACACAAAGGCTCTTTTCAGAGCCACCCACCTACAATGGAGAGTCAAAGTCCGGTTACAGCTGAGAATCAGCTCAGGTTCTGACATTAGCATTAGTCCATAGTAAATGACCATGAATCTGAATGATCAAAAAACTTAGTAACATTATGAATGTTAAATTAATATCATATTGTTGGTACAATCTGAAACTGAAAGTTTCAACTAAATGCATGTAAACATTGTTTCTATACATTCTGTCTACTTCGAGTCTGTCGATTAAAATTATATCAGAAACTAATATCAACCTGAAGAGAGTTCATGTCCCCACGACCGCCCCCTGGTGGTTGGCTGCAGTGTAGGTCATACACCATGTTGGCAGGTGGGACATTGACTCCCTGTCACTCAACCACTGCAGATGAGTGGCTGTGAAAACTCACCTCAGTCGCCCCCTGGTGTCTGGCTGCAGTAATGGTCACTGTCTTTGTGTCTTAAGAAAACATTTAGACTCTTTAGACTTTCATCTTTAAAGATTGCATGACCTTGATTCAATTTACTACTTCTATTCCAAACAAAGTTTTCCTAATTACAAAAAAACTATAAAACGTTTTTTTATGAAATAATGTACTTCAGCTCCTTGTCAGGTGCTTTTGTTTTGAAGAACTTTAAACCGGAAGTTCAGAGACTAACTGGCTCCAACTTGAAAAGGGGAACGACACATGATTGGGCGTGGTAGGGCAGACTGTTCTCCTACACGTCCGCAACCCAGAAATAAGTAGGGACGTTCTTCGCTTGAAGCCCATTATCTTTTTGCTCTCAACATGTCAGGTCGCGGTAAAGGAGGAAAGGGTCTCGGCAAAGGCGGCGCCAAGCGCCACCGGAAGGTTCTGCGTGATAACATCCAGGGAATCACCAAACCCGCCATCCGCCGTCTGGCTCGCCGCGGCGGAGTGAAGCGTATCTCCGGGTTGATCTACGAGGAGACCCGCGGGGTGCTGAAGGTGTTCCTGGAGAACGTGATCCGTGACGCCGTCACCTACACCGAGCACGCGAAGAGGAAGACGGTGACCGCCATGGACGTGGTGTACGCCCTGAAGCGCCAGGGCCGCACCCTGTACGGCTTCGGAGGCTGAAAACACCGGATGTGACGACACGACCCAACGGCTCTTTTAAGAGCCACACACTGAGTCCGAGAGGAGACAAAGTCCTGATGAGTTCGAACCCGCAGCCCTATTTTGTCTTAGTTTTAAGTCCGTTAATAAGGAGACAACAGACAGGTTGAAACCAAATCAACTGACAAACGAAGCAGTTTACACATCAACAGACGTCTGAAAGTCTTAATTTGAATTTATATTAATCTTCCATTCACTGAGTTTCTGTTTCAGTCCTTGGTCACTGTTTCCCTCTAAAAGTAGAAAATCAATAACCAATAACGCTTTTATTGTATACGATAAAGAACAGTTGTATTTCGACGTTGTACAAACATAAGACTGATTTATTTTTCTCCCATTTTGTCCCTGAATTGATTCAGCGCTGTACAATCTTCATAACTTCCGCCCTGATCACATTAAACATAGTTAGAGTCAAGAGTGTGTGGCCAAATTAAAAACACTGGGAACATCATTAAATGGCAAAGATATTAAAGCGGTATATTCTTTATTGATATAAATATTGTTTATACTCAATTTTACTGTTTGGTTTGAACCAAACTGTATTTAACCATAAGTGATAATAAAAGACTAACGTGATAAACATAATGCGTATTATGTTCCACACTTATTTTCAGGTATTGGGTATGAAATATATATTTTTTTATTAATACCGTTTTTTTATTTATATTCAAAAAAGTGTTAAACCTCTGTTTATTTCTTGTCTTTCAAATAATATAGTTTATACTGACTGAAAACAGAAATAAATTGATAAAATATGAGTTTGTATATAAATATGTTTATTTTCCAGATAGTAAATATGTACAGTTTAGCTCTAAACTTCTGCCCTGAATGAGAAATGACTTGTAGAAACTAAGAGTGACGCTGAACACGGAGCTGATGACGGAGGGGGGACCGCACAGCCTCATTTGCATGTGATGTGTTTAAATCCGCTCCTCCGCTCCTCCCCCTCACATCTCATCTGATCCACAGACACGATGCCGGAACCAGCGAAGGCTCCAGCGCCCAAGAAGGGCTCCAAGAAGGCGGTGGCGAAGGCCCCCGGTAAGGGCGGAAAGAAGAGGAGGAAGTCCAGGAAGGAGAGCTACGCCATCTACGTGTACAAGGTGCTGAAGCAGGTGCACCCCGACACCGGCATCTCCTCCAAGGCCATGGGCATCATGAACTCCTTCGTGAGCGACATCTTTGAGCGCATCGCCGGGGAGGCCTCCCGCCTGGCTCACTACAACAAGCGCTCCACCATCACCTCCCGGGAGATCCAGACCGCCGTCCGCCTGCTGCTGCCCGGGGAGCTGGCCAAGCACGCCGTGTCCGAGGGCACCAAGGCCGTGACCAAGTACACCAGCTCCAAGTGAACTGCGGGGACCCGCTTCCACCCAACGGCTCTTTTAAGAGCCACCCACCGGCTGCCTGGAGACAAACGGTCCTGGTGCTTCCGTGTTCATATTAGAAACGTTTCAATGATCCAGAAACTTTAGTTAAATGTTCCTCATGTGTTTCGAGGTGAATGATGCTTTAGAGAAGTTCACTGGTATCTCAACAATTTTCTACATTCATGTTAAACATCAGAAATGAATTAGTTTCTAATTTAATCTATTGTAGCAGTAAACCACTGATCATATTTATACATAGACCAGTTTCCTCTAGTATATGATTTCATGTTTTGAATCTTGTGTCCACCACTCCATGATCCACATCTGTCACAGATGTTCAATCAATATGAAATTAGTTTAATGTTTCATTCTGTAAACAAAATAATTCAAACTTCAAAATACATACATGAGTTGATGGATTTAGACGCTGACTACAGAACTGCTCATTCATTCTGAAGCTCCAGGATCAGTGGGAATATTTTAACATTATAGAATTCTATATTCTTGGTATGAAAAATTGTGATTTGATTTGTTGTGAAAGCTGATCCACTGTGGAACCAATGATAGATTTAGATTCAGTACCATATTAACCATCGTGTAGACGTGACCTCAGGTTTCATAACTCATTCGTTTCTCATTCTGTATATTTTACAGTTTGTTTTGCACCAAACAGTATTTGACTGTGATAATAAAAGACTTATGTGGTAAACGTGATGCGTGTTATGTTTCACAGTTTACATAGTTGTACATGAATCACTGTGATTTCATTTCAGGTATTACCTCGAAAAATTATCGAATTTTATTATATTTACATTCAACACAAGTCTTCAGATGTGTTAAATTCTTATTCTTTCAAATTATGTAGTTTCTACCTTCTGAAAAAGTGAATAGAACTGAATTGATCAATTATGCGTTTGTATATAAATGTGTATATATACATTTATATTTTACCGGAATTATATATATATATAGTTTAGCTCTAAACTGTGTCTCTGAATGAGAAATGACTGATGAACTTGTAGAGACTCAGTGACGCTGAACATGGAGCTGATGACGGAGGGGGAACCGCACAGCCTCATTTGCATGCGATGTGTTTAGAACTGCTCACCCCCCCCCCCCCCCCCCCCCTCTCACATCTCATCTGATCCATAGAAACCAAGAAGGATTCATAAACTTCATGTTTAAATTCAGGTCGCGTTTCACTAGTTATTAAACCAAATCTGACCTCATTATAATTATAAAGGTTCTTCTCACTGCTGCTGTTTCATAAATCCTCAGTTATGATAACGAGCAGTTTGGAAAAGTTCTGGTCAAACATCACAGCATCATGTGCCAAGCTTCAAGAACTGTCCTGTACTCGATAAGAATAACAGAATACAAAAGAGTTCAATACTGAAGAACCAATTTAACAAAGCTAAATTATCAAACGTAAAAATAAGCCCAGCACTATTTCATCATAACACTGGTGTGATGCAACAGTGGATTATCACTGCAAGCGATATTAAACAATGAAATAACAGAAGACGGCCTCTAGTTCACCGAGCCATAACTCACCAATGTTCAAACCATCACACTAGGATTACACTTTGCCCATAGAACACACAACAAAATCAAATAACACATCTGGGAAATATTGACAGTGAGTCAACTGAAAAAGATAATGTTTAATATTTTCTTATTAAATGTTATATGTTTTAAGAAAAAGTAAATATTTTCTATTTATTTTAATATCGTAGCAAATTATCTTCTTGTTTTTAATCTTCTGCACTGAACAATAACAAATGTCCTATGTGCTCTCACCGGAAGTGGCTCCTGTCACGTGCCTCTCTTTGGACCAATCAGCGGCCCGGCTCAGGCTACATAAGCAGAGCTCTCCCGCTTCCTCCACATGTTCAGTTCTCTGTCGCCATGGCTCGAACCAAGCAGACCGCCCGTAAGTCCACCGGAGGGAAGGCTCCCAGGAAGCAGCTGGCCACCAAGGCCGCCCGGAAGAGCGCCCCGGCCACCGGCGGAGTGAAGAAGCCTCACCGCTACCGACCCGGGACCGTGGCTCTCAGAGAGATCCGCCGCTACCAGAAGTCCACCGAGCTGCTGATCCGCAAGCTGCCCTTCCAGCGCCTGGTCCGGGAGATCGCTCAGGACTTCAAGACCGACCTGCGCTTCCAGAGCTCCGCCGTCATGGCTCTGCAGGAGGCCAGCGAGGCTTACCTGGTCGGCCTGTTCGAGGACACCAACCTGTGCGCCATCCACGCCAAGAGGGTCACCATCATGCCCAAAGACATCCAGCTGGCCCGGCGCATCCGCGGGGAGAGAGCCTAACTTGCCCGCACTCCGCTCACCACACAACGGCTCTTTTAAGAGCCACCCACCCGCACTGAAGAGTCAAAGTCCCGGTGCTCCACCTCATTAATCACTCCAGTATATAAACACTGACCTCATGACCCAGCTGGTCAGGTCGGTGTTTACATTCAGTCACTACAGAGAAGATCTGTGGGGGGGGCCGGATGTTATGAAACACGTGACCTGCACGTTTAGATTCATACCATGAAGAACAAATGTGTCTGATACATTTTACAGTATCCCTGGGACCTTGTATAGTTGTGTAACCTACAGAGAGACATGAGTTGGGATGTGAACTGTTCCACCTGCACTTCCATGAGTTTATAAATTTCAACCTTGAGCCCCATCTTACTGTTTGTGCTGTACGTTGATCACAAGCCCAAAATACCCGATTCTGCACATTAGTAACAATTTTAGTATTTGGAAATATCTGTAGATTGTAGAAACTATCTAGAATACTGTAGTACACACGTCACCACAGACGCATCGAAAAACTGCTCAAGTCAGAATTGACACAAGCCTAAATTCTCTATTTCCTTTTCTAGCAACGTCCGGTAAACGTTCCACTCTAACTTCTATTAATCATGATGAGTTAGAAGCTTTGTCTCCTGCAGTTCAGTGATCTTATCAAACCGTAACCCTTCAACACAAAGTAAATCTACAATGAGAACTTATTGATCAGTGATTATTACTTACGAGTACTTTAAGATGTGTAGATGGGAGGGCTGAGAGCAAGGATGGGCCAGAACATTATTCTAATGTTTAAATCAATGCCTGAAGTTTTGAAGGAAAGTTGATATGTCATCCTCTGCAGTGCAGAAGACTATACAAGATTCAGGGAATATTGAGGAATTCTGAAACTCTTCAGTCCCTCAACGCCTTTAAACAGCTTTACGTTTTGGGGGAACAATCAAAATTTAGATATGTTTATTTAAAAAAAACAAAAAACAATTCAAGTCATGAGGTCAAACATCAAATAATATGCTTTTGTGTTTTTACTGTAACACAGGTCAAAGATCATCACCTACAGTTCCAACTTTGTCAGATTTCGGTTTGTATATTTAATTGTCATTGAAGTGCTTTGACCATGTTGTGGTTGATCATTTATATATGTAGTATGTTTTTAATTCTCTTATGAAATAAAGTGTTTCTTGTTTTCATTACTATTTGTGATTATGTATATTTGTGTGCAGCTGAACACTGACTTTTGGACAGTTGAACATCTGTCACCTCTGGAAGCTGCAGTCTGTGATTCACCTGTGTCTGTGTTTCTGTGTCACATGTTTCACGGTCATATCAACTCTTAACAATGATGAGATGTTATAGTGACTTTAAATATTAAACCCTGTGATAGTGATGAGTCACACACTGTCAGGAAGTGACTTGGGTTGTGACTCCAGCATCAGAGTGTGTTTGCAGGCACCAGGATAATCTGAGTTTCATGAACAGGAGCCTAAAGAGTGGAAGGTTTTCAGGTCGAGTCTCGGGACGAACTTCTCCTCTCGACCTCCGACAGGTTTTTATTTGAATCTGAAGTTTTATAAACGTTTCAGAGAGAAACGCAGAGGAGAGTCCGCGAGCAGCGCGTCACCCGGCGGCCGACGGAGCCGCTTCCGAGGCTTCCTGGAGGAAACACGGACTCGTCTTCAGGTTCCGACTGTTTCCAGACGAAGAGGAACTCCTCCGCTTCCGGTTCGACTCCTTCTCTCGCGTTGTTGTGTCCATCAAAAGAGAATTTGAGACGTTTGTTGTTGAGGAGAAAACACAAGTGCGCGTGCACGTTGAGTCTCCACGGTTCTCATGCTGTGTTTAATTTCCGTCTCTGCAGGAATCTGCATCAGAACCGATCTCCAGCTGATTCGCAGCTTCAAGACACGATGGCAGAAGAAGTCGCTCCAGCTGCAGCCTCCGCACCGGCCAAGGCCCCGAGGAAGAAGAGCCCCAAGCCCGCGAAGGGGCCCGGGGCCGGGGAGCTCATCAAGGCAGCGGTCGCCGGCTGCAAGGACAAGAAGGGAATCTCCTTCATCGCCGTGAAGAAGCAGATGGCCGCGGCCGGCTACGATGTGGATCACAACGGGCACAACGTGAAACGCGCCCTGGGGAGGATGTTGACAGACGGGGTCCTGGTTCAGCTCACAGGGAACGGAGCGTCCGGATCATTCAGGATGAACAAGGCCGTCGAGAAGGCCCCGAAGGCAGTGAAGAAACCAGCCAGGAAGCCGGCCCCCAAAGCCAGGAAGCCCGCGACCCCGAAGAAGAGCCCGACCCCGAAGAAGGCCTCGGTCAAGACGCTGAAAGGGGGCCGGAAGTCCCCTAAGCCCGCAGCGAAGAAGGTGAAGAAGGTGCAGAAAGCTCCGGCTGCAAAGAAAGTGACCAAGAAGGTGGAGGCCAAGAGCCCAAAGAAGGTGGAGGCCAAGAAGGTTGTGAAGAAGGCGGTGAAGGCCCCGAGCACCAAGGTCCAGACGGTCGGAACCAGGAGAACAGCCCGGAAGTAGAAGTAGTAGAAGAAGTGGATGTAAACAAACGGCTCTTTTCAGAGCCACCACCCGGTGCAGAGCCAATGTCCTCAGCTAGAGTCACGTGCTCCAGCAGCAGAGACATGGGTCACATCAAACTATATCTAGTTACTGAACTTTACTATCAAACTATATCTAGTTACTGAAATGTATTAACAAACTATATCTAGTTACTGAACTTTTACTATCAAACTATATCTAGTTACTGAACTTTACTATCAAACTATATCTAGTTACTGAAATGTATTAACAAACTATATCTAGTTATTAAACTTTACTATCAAACTATATCTAGTTACTGAACTTTACTATCAAACTATATCTAGTTATTAAACTTGATTTACAAACTATATCTAGTTACTGAACTTTACTATCAAACCATATCTCACATTCATACAGACAATAGTCAAATATGTAAATAAAAGGATTCAGATACGGTACACAACGCTGAAGGGTTGTGCATTGTAAATTATATATATATTTGATAATGGATGATCGACCAATGCGTCCGAATACAAACTACATAAAGGTTAGTATGTGCAGACCTCAAGTATTTTGGGTTTATGATCAAGATACGGGCCAAAGAGAAAGATGAGGATGAAGGTTTAAAGTTATAACTTGTCATTGAAGAGCAGGTGGAACAGTTCACATCTCAGCACATCTATATTATACATAATTAATACTACACTGACAGATCCCAGGGTAATGGAAGGTTTATGACGAATCAGACACGATCGTTCTTAATGGTTTGAATCTAAACCTGCAGGTCACGTGTTTCATAACATCCGACCCCCCCACCGATCTTCTCTGCAGTGACTGAATGTAAACACCGACCTGACCAGCTGGGTCATGAGGTCAGTGTTTAAATACTGGAGTGATTAATGAGGTGGAGCAGCGGGACTTTGACTCTTTAGTGCGGGTGGGTGGCTCTTAAAAGAGCCGTTGTGTGGTGAGCGGAGTGCGGGCAGGTTAGGCTCTCTCCCCGCGGATGCGCCGGGCCAGCTGGATGTCTTTGGGCATGATGGTGACCCTCTTGGCGTGGATGGCGCACAGGTTGGTGTCCTCGAACAGGCCGACCAGGTAAGCCTCGCTGGCCTCCTGCAGAGCCATGACGGCGGAGCTCTGGAAGCGCAGGTCGGTCTTGAAGTCCTGAGCGATCTCCCGGACCAGGCGCTGGAAGGGCAGCTTGCGGATCAGCAGCTCGGTGGACTTCTGGTAGCGGCGGATCTCTCTGAGAGCCACGGTCCCGGGCCGGTAGCGGTGAGGCTTCTTCACTCCGCCGGTGGCCGGGGCGCTCTTCCGGGCGGCCTTGGTGGCCAGCTGCTTCCTGGGAGCCTTCCCTCCGGTGGACTAAAGCCTGAAACATGCTTCTGCGACTGCGTCTGCGTCTTTTCACGCCGCTGTGGCGCAAGACTCGTTTTCATTCATGCTTCCCCAACCGTTGCGCGTCTTACAAAGCAATTCCGCGCCAGAACACTAGGCGGAGTAATGCTTTTTGTCGAAGACGACCTGAGAGACGCCTTCTTTCTTCTTCGTCGATTGTTTATTTACATAGCCACTGCGGCTCCTCGTAGCCTTTTTCTGGCGGACAAATCCGCCAGTCAGTGACAGGTTATACAAGTGATCATACTATCGGATATCTTCTGCCAAGTGCTCTTCTATTTGGTCCATATTCGTTCTTCTAAATCTTCCGTGATTTCTGCCGGTATTATGGGGCATGAAACCGGAAACGCAGCTCCAGAAGGGATGTAGAGCAGACCAATCACAGCCTTGCGGGCCGAATGAGCTTGCGGAGCTTTGCCGTAAATTTTAGAAAAGGGGGTCGACACCCGTCAGCACGTAAGGAGGGATACATAAGCACGTAAGGGACCCGGAAGGGCTCTTGCGCTTACGGGCCCGTGAAAACGCAGAAGCATGTTTCAGGCTTTACGGGCGGTCTGCTTGGTTCGAGCCATGGCGACAGAGAACTGAACATGTGGAGGAAGCGGGAGAGCTCTGCTTATGTAGCCTGAGCCGGGCCGCTGATTGGTCCAAAGAGAGGCACGTGACAGGAGCCACTTCCGGTGAGAGCACATAGGACATTTGTTATTGTTCAGTGCAGAAGATTAAAAACAAGAAGATAATTTGCTACGATATTAAAATAAATATAAAACATTTACTTATTCCATAAGCCATTCAGCTTCATAACCCCAAACAGAGGGAGAGTGGGGGGAGAGATCTTCCCGGCATGAAATGACAATATTCATGGCACCTATTGCACTTCTTTCCGTCCTGGGAGAGGGATCCCTCACATGTGGCTCTCTCTGAGGTTTCTACGTATTTTTACCTGTTAAAGGGTTTTTTCGTAGTTTTTCCTTACTCTTGTTGAGTATTAAGGACAGAGGGTGTCACGCCCTGTCACGCCGTGTTATAGCCCATGAGAAGAATTGTAACTTGTGAATATGGGCTATACAGGTAAAATTTGATTGATTGATTGATTGATTGATATTCCTATATATTTATATATATATATATTTCTGCTGTTTTTATAATATAGATACAGTTTACATTTTGTTGTACTATCCACTCCAGCACAAAATCACTTTAAATTCTGGACACTGACACAATCACATCATTGCATTCCATACCTGTATCTGTATATATGCTCTCCGTATGTGATATATGTGATTTATGTGATTTATTTATAAATGTCAGTGATGTGTTAAGTGTACAAGCTACTGGATGATCAGAATTTCCCTCGGGATTAATAAAGTATCCATCTACCTATCTATCTATCCATTCTTAGAACATATAACATTTAATTAGAAAATATTAAACATTTCATTTAACATTCAATTGACTCACTGTCGATATTTCCCTGATCTGTGTTATTTGATTTTGTTGTGTGTTCTATGGGCAATGTGTAATCCTGGTGTGATGGTATGAATATTGGTGAGTTATGGCTCGGTGAACTAGAGGCCCTCTTCTGTTATTTCATTGTTTAATATCGCTTGCGGTGATAATCCACTGGTGCATCACACCAGTGTTATGATGAAAGTGTGCTGTGCTTGTTTTTACATATGATCATTTTGCTTTGTTAAATTGGTTCTTGAGCATTTAAACTCTTTTCATTCTGTTATTCTTATCGAGTACAGGACAGTTATTCAAACGTTGCACATGATCCTCTGATGTTTGATCAGACTTTTTAAATCATTTGTCCGACTAAAAACAATTCTCTGTTTCTTGAATCATCAGCCTCCCGTCCTGTTTATTCTGGATACATGTGGTGACAGCAAGATTGTGATTTATTAAAAAGCATGTGTCCACAACAGATACCAGTTATGGATGAAATGAACATGTTCAATGTGAATGGATGGAAACTCAGACACAGACGAGTAGTTTCTATAATAACATTCAATCAGCTAAATAATGAATAATTAAAACAGCCAAACATCTAATCAATAACTGTCAATTCATCTTAATCATTAAATGTATGAGCCTCTGGATTCAGGTTCTTTGTTTTCATAGTTATTTAACTCGTTTTTAAACTTTTTAGATAAAGAGTCGTTTGTTCATTCTAAGCTGACGTCAACAAAAGACTGTTTTTAAAACAGTCCTTTTGGGGGCGGAGCATGGGGGGCGGAGCAGTTTTACACACATCACATGCAAATGAGGCTGTGCGGTTCCCCCTCCGTCATCAGCTCAGTGTTCAGCGTCACTGAGTCTCTACAAGTTCATCAGTCATTTCTCATTCAGAGACAAAGTTTAGAGCTAAACTATATATATATAATTCAGGTAAAAATAAATGTAAATATACAAATTTATATATATTTATATACAAACGTATAATTGATCAATTCATCTATATTTACCTTTTCAGAAGGTAGAAACTACATAATTTGAAAGAATAAGAGTTAAACAGAGGTTAAACACATCTGAAGACTGTGTTGAATGTAAATATATTAAAATTCGATAATTTTTCGAGGTAATACCTGAAATGAAATCACAGTGATTCATGTACAACTATGTAAACTGTGAAACATAACACGCATAGCGTTTACCACTTAAGTCTTTTATTATCACAGTCAAATACAGTTTGGTGCAAAACAAACAGTAAAATATACAGAATGACAAATGAATGAGTTATGAAACCTGAGGTCACGTCTACACGATGGTTAATATGGGACTGAATCTAAATCTATCATTGGTTCCACAGTGGATCAGTTTTCACAACAAATCAAATCACAAATTTTCATACCAAGAATATAGAATTCTATAATGTTAAAATATTCCCACTGATCCTGGAGCTTCAGAATGAATGAGCAGTTGTCTGGTCAGCTTCTAAATCCATCAACTCATGTTTCCATCTTGAAGTTTGAATTATTTTGTTTAAAGAATGAAACAATAAACTAGTTTCATATTGATTGAACATCTGTGACGGTTGTGGATCATAGAGTGGTAAACACAAGATTCAAAACATGAAATCATATATTGGGGAAACTGGTCTATGTATAAATATGATCAGTGGTTTACTGCTTCAATAGATTAAATTAGAAACTAATTCATTTCTGATGTTGTAGTAAAACGTTGAGATACCAGTGAACTTCTCTAAAGCTTCATTCACCTCGAAACACATGAGGAACATTTAACTTTTGAGTTTTTGAATCATTTCAGTGTTTCTAATATGAACACGGAAGCACCAGGACCGTTTGTCTCCAGGCAGCCGGTGGGTGGCTCTTAAAAGAGCCGTTGGGTGGAAGCGGGTCCCCGCAGTTCACTTGGAGCTGGTGTACTTGGTCACGGCCTTGGTGCCCTCGGACACGGCGTGCTTGGCCAGCTCCCCGGGCAGCAGCAGCCGGACGGCGGTCTGGATCTCCCGGGAGGTGATGGTGGAGCGCTTGTTGTAGTGAGCCAGGCGGGAGGCCTCCCCGGCGATGCGCTCGAAGATGTCGCTCACGAAGGAGTTCATGATGCCCATGGCCTTGGAGGAGATGCCGGTGTCGGGGTGCACCTGCTTCAGCACCTTGTACACGTAGATGGCGTAGCTCTCCTTCCTGGACTTCCTCCTCTTCTTTCCGCCCTTACCGGGGGCCTTCGCTACCGCCTTCTTGGAGCCTTTCTTGGGCGCTGGAGCCTTCGCTGGTTCCGGCATCGTGTCTGTGGATCAGATGAGATGTGAGGGGGAGGAGCGGAAGAGCGGATTTTAAACACATCACATGCAAATGAGGCTGTGCGGTCCCCCCTCCGTCCAGCGCCACCCTGCGGCATATTTCAGAACTTATTGGATAACTTTAAAAACAATAAAGTGAAAAATAAAATTGTGCTTTAACGTACAATGTTTTTTACATTATCACCAGTTATTCAATAAAGTGGATGTGAGATAATGAAGACAAATAATAATTCATTGTTGAACCTGTTTTGTGTTGTGAGAAGTTTCCACATTGAAACATCAGGTCTCCATGAAACATAAGAAGTGAAAGATAATTGTATTAATATGGGAAAAACTGTGTCTCATTTACTTTTTGTTAAATAGTCAAATATATAAAGTATCATATTAGATTTGATGAATGAATTTACTATGACCACTTTTGATTTAATTATTTTTGAACCTTTTACCCATTTTTACACAGCAGGATGTTTTTCATCAGGAACTAACATTGTTTTGTGTTCAATGACAAACAAACCTCTATTCTTCTATTAGCTTTTATCATGATCAGAAATATAAGTGGTATTAATACATGAGCTTGTTTCTGTGCTGCATTCACTGAAGATGGAATTGAAGTGAATGTTGACGTCAAAGCAAGTTTTCTAAGTGTTTTTGATAAAACTGTGAGTAAGATGATCAGGTCTTTTATTTGATCTTCATTGTTAATCAGAATTAGTGTTTTCAGCGGTCTGATAGAAATGCAAGTCACTGGCTCCACCCAGTGGCCCAACAATGACTTACAAGCGCTCCCCCCAGTCAAACACACAGTTGAGTTTGTTTCAGTTTATTTCGTAAGTCTTCTGCATATATTATCAACATTTTAACAAACAGGATTCTTTTTTGTTAAAAACACAACGTAACATTAACGGGATGAGGTTTAACATGTGATACACTTCAACCACCTTTACACAGAGAACGTCAGAAAAAATTTGGCTTATTCAGACCAATTTGGCAGCGTTTGTTTTGGGGACGGTGTCGGTGGAAGGTGGTGCTGGACGGAGGCAGCTCCACTCGCAGGCAGCAGAGTCCACGGACTCCACACGGAAGGGAAGCTGCCTCCACTACTGTTGGCAGAACACATCATCATGGGGCGGAGTTCAGTCAAAACCATGCAATAAAAAAAGAAGAACTACCATAAAAAAAGAAACCAAACACTTGTAGGTTTTCCTACTAACACTTGCTTTTCAAGCAAGTTGTTAAAATGCTGTAACAGGTGGATTCAGGTGAGACGGACTTGTGGACCAGTTTGTGCCTTCGAGGGTTTTTCATCGTTTCTGTTTCAGTTGCATAAAAAAGAAAAACTTCAGAAGAGATTTCTTTCATTTGTGAGAACTGTGAAGACTCTGGTGTCCAGAAGACACAGAAGGTTTCTCCTGACATGTTCTACAAACCTTCAACCAAACTCAAACTGATATGTTCCTGTGGTGTCAGGATCCTTTTCTCTCATGTGGTTACTCTTGATAATCAAGTTATCAAATTAAGGATTTTTTCCACTGTCACACATCAAGGTTTTTAAGTCCACACACTTGTTAAAGTTGTTTTCACCTTTGTTTAGATGAATGAATAAAGATTCATTCTGAAAAACGGGTGAAAATAAAACCACTGAACTGAAAACACGACAGAAAAGTTTGGTTTTGTGAAAGTGACGATTCCCTGAAAGGCTCAAACTGAGGCAAGTGAATCACTGATGCATGAAACCAATACGCCTGAAGAATGATTACGTGTGTGTGTGTGTGTGTGTGAGGTATATGGAGGATGCTGATAGGACGTCAGGGATAAGGCTGGATATCTCCCATCTACACATTACATGGATTAGCAGCTTCAAGGATTCACAGAACACGATTCACAATGACAGGAAACAGGGTTGAAACAATAAAACTGGAGTTACTGTAAATTCTCAAATAGCCACACTATTTAACTGATTTTATGTTAAACAGATAAGGTGTAACCCAGACACTCCAGGAACCGGTTCCACATCCAGTTCATGGTAATTCACTGGTAGATCGGACAGTGACCAGTCTGAGACGTGTGGACCACGTGAACCAACCTGCACAGACCCGACGCAGTTTGAAACTACTTCAGAAAACAAGGCACAAATCTAACAAACATTTAGTTTCTCACTTCCTCAAAAACATCTGGATGAAAAAACAGGTTTGATTGAAGCAAAATATAGATTTTAAAAGCTAATTCCTGTGAATCCAGAAATTACACACGTCCCTGCTAGAAACAAAAAACAGATGCAGTAAATAAATATATTATTGTGTATAAAAATTAAATAAATACTGTAATCTGAGTTCATGTCATTGAGCGTGAGATATGTCGATGCTAGCTACCATGTTAGTTTGGATTGGAAACAGTCACAGCTCGTAAAAACTTTCAAGAATAAAAAATATATATAAAAGGATAAATATTTCTAATATTTTTTCATCCAAATGGTTTGAAGAGGATTCTGGAAATACCTGCAGCTGTGGGAGTCTTTTTACTGATTGTCTACGTTTTTTAAAGATTGTATTTAGAATATCTGGGGTTTTGTTTTTGAACTTTGGGTTTGGGACTTGTTGACTTGTTGACGTGTTGACTTGTTGACGTGTTGACGTGTTGACTTGTTGACGTGTTTTCCCAGTGACACATGAGGTTTAGAACCAACTGGAACCCGGTGTGAGATTTAGCAGAGCAGGCTGTGAACCCAGCAGATGAAACAGTGGAACCTTCTGGTTCAGTTGAACACAAACTTTTCTTACATGTTTAACCTTCATGATTATTTTTAAATCTGTTAACTTTGTGTGGGACATTTTAATGACACCTGATCATTGCTTGTCTTGCATTTGAGAATTTACAGTGTTTCATCTCCCACCCGCTCATCCTCTCCGACGTGCACACACTCATGTCACTTATAGTTGCTCGACTGATATGTAGGAGGAAGTACAAAATAACAGCAAAGAGAACAGGCCACACAAAGGTAGAGAATACTAACGACTTCAGGTTCAAGCCCCTGAACGTAACAGTAGAAACCAGAACAGCTCGAGAAGTCCCACAGCCGAGCCGACGAGCGGAGGCCCAGAATGCATCTGGCTGCTCGGCCCCTGGGGGGGGTTCTGAGATAGGCTATGGCTTTGGCCCTGGTCCGAGCAGGAGGGAATGTAGTTGAGGAAAACTTAACTTGAACAAATCGTCTTTTAGCAACAACCAAACGTCTTCATTCCCTTCACGTATTTTTTTTTCTCTCCCCTCATCTGACTTATCGTTTTAGAAAAATAGAAATCAGGAAAACATCGTTAAAAAATAAACCAAAAAGTTTGTCCAAAGTCTAAATCCACACGACAACTCCACATAAATATCCACTGATATTGCACAGAAAGGGATTTCTTCTGATATGAAGTAAATCACTGACACTATTCGTAGTAAAAAAGAACATTTTAGGACATAATGGAACGTTTCATGTCCTGGCTCAGAGAGACAAAGCAGCCCCCCCCAGGCCCTCGGACATCAGGCAGATTGATCCTCTGTCCTCACCAAGGAAAACCAACAAGAGATGCAAGAAAACAAAAAGCTTCAGAAGTATCACTGGTGAATTTTGGTTGAAGGCACAAAGTTCCAAAAGTGGGTGTTCCACGCTGCAGCAGCAGTGGGTTCGATTCCGGGGGGACGGGTCCTGTGGTGAAGTGTCCTGATGGTCGGAGGGCAGGGTTCCCCTCTGTGGACACACAAGAGACAACAGCATGAGGACGAGAGCTGGAAGTCACTGGCACAGTTTGAAGATGCTAATATATTACATGTGGAAATATGCATTTTCAGATATCGTTCATTTATAAATATTTTATTATCATCGAGCATCTTTGCACATCTGTTGATTGTGATTTTATTAAATTGTGAAGCTTTTCTAGCCTCGACAATCAGCTCCTGTTCAGGTTCTATCACCAATTAGATGGAGAGGCCCCCCCCCCGTCTCTAACATCTTCCTGGGAGTTAATCCTGCTGCAGTGGCAGATGGAGCTGGGAGCCTCCCTGGCTGTGCCCTCCAGCTCCTGTAGTTATGAATGATTGCACGGTCTTAGGCATTAAGTTGGATCAGTGTAATCCACTGCAGCATATGCAGCAGCAGCTCGCTGGGACCGATCCAGCAGGAAGGAGAACTTTCCCTTCTTCACCTCCTCGCCCGGCGCTCTCCAAGGAGCTCCCAGGACACCACACACACCTTCCTCTTTACTGACTCTGCAGGTTTATTCTTAACAACATATCAAACAGGTCGAGTTGATTTGGCTCACGTGTCGTCGGCAGCAGGTTTTTGAATCAGGACACGGAGGATTTAAGGATTTTAGGATTTCAACCGACGCTGGAGGAGATCGGGTGAAGTTACCTGAGCAGGTGAACCGGTGGCCGAGCGGCTTCATGTCGCTGAGCTCTCAGGGGACAGAGAACCAGAGGATACCGAGAGATTAAGCTCTCGTAGCTTTAAGCCTTTTAGTCTGAAAGAAATGTTCATTTGAATGAACTGTGTGAACTCATCGTCCCGCCGGGAACACGCTAAGCTAACGAGTGCGCCGGCTCGTTATCTCCCAGAACTTTATTTACCTCTTAAATAAATATATATAATTGTGATTAAATCAAATAAAACGCAGCAGAATTTGAACCAATTCTCCGGTGATTGAAACTGAGGAGAGAAGGTCGAAGGTCTCTGAATTGAATTGTGAAGAATTTCTTAAATTTGGGGAAAAGGGGAAAATCAAAGTACAGATCAAATATTCTTGTTTCTATCACGTCCCACAGATCAAACCAGTTTCATCTCCCAGTGGACAGCGACTCAGATCCTGGACTGGTTTTGTTTCTCTCTCTCTTTCTCTCTCTCTCTCTCTCTCTCTCTCTCTCTCTCTCTCTCTCTCTCTCTCTCTCTCTCTCTCTCTCTCTCTCTCTCCGGGTCACATGTGGATTTCTTGTATATTCTCAGAAGATAATAACTTGAACTTGACATCGTGCTTCACATCTGCTCAAACTAAAGCCACTGGAGAAGACGTGTGAGAGAGACTGGGACCAGTGGATTCCCTTCAGATGGACTGACGATGGGAGAAGCTGCTGCACAGAGACTGGATCATCATGTGGATTTGATCAAACCCTCGAGTTCATAGGGACCTTCTCCTGCCGGGGGTTCGATGCCCCAAATGTTCTCTGTGGTCGTTTGTACGTCGGCTCAGAACAGAATGTTCTCTGATGTTCTGATGATGAACTAACACGACCCTGACTGAGGGTTCCTCTCTGTTACTAGAGGAATAATATTCATGTATAAGTTCAGGGTATTAACTCGTAATGGAGCATTAACGTTGTTGTTCTTTTAGGTCAGTAATCTGAGCAGCTGGTTGAAGCACTTTATAAACTCTCCACCAGGTGGCGCTGCAGGACTTCTCCTCTGAGTGAAGAAGCGTTGACACTTTGCTCTTGTTCAGTTTTGTTCTGGAAACGACTTCATATCAAGAACTGAGTTCCTGAACCTCCTGAGGACAGAAGCAGCTCGTGTCTCTGCTGGTGTCGGTTTACAACGGGACGACTGGGATTCTGGTTCCACTGGTTCCACTGGTTCTTCTGGAGCATGAACCTGTCGTACGATGCAGATTCAATCACTTCTCTGTTCTTTTGAATTGTTTATTGGAAACTACACAATAAGAATATCTGCGTAGAGAAAAGTGTGTGTGTGTGTTTGTGTGTGTGTGCTTGAGTGTGTGTGTGTGTGTGTGTGTGTTAGATCTGATGATTCATTGTGAACATCACGCTAACCTTCAGGCTGTTTTTTCAAAGAGTGGAAGATTTTTTTTAGTATAATTTTTTCTTTGGTTTCTCGTAGAATAGGCATTATTTGTGGTTTCCATGGTTACTATGACCTTGACCTTCGACCTTTCGAGGGTATATTATTTAAATCTTTAGATTAAACATCCATTAAAGTTCAACACATCAGTTTTTATACTTTGAGATAATCAGAAGTTGAGGAGGTGAAAACAGTAAACAAGAGGCAACCAGAATATTATTATACAAAAAACTAGTCTATTTAAAAATGAACTTTAAAATTTGTGATTTGAGAAAAGATAGTAACTATAATTAAAGAGAATAATGAAACAGCTTCCTTCAGATGTTGAATATGATTTGCTTTAGGAAGAGTAGAATGTGAGAGAACCTGAACCTCCTGATGAGGAGGAGGAGGAGGAGGTGGAGGAGGAGGAGCAGGAGGAGGAGGAGGAGGAGGAGGAGGTGGAGGAGGAGGAGGAGGAGGAGCAGGAGGAGGTGCGGCTGTGGGATGTGTTTTTCACCAGGACCCTCGCTGACCTCGGGCTGTGATGATGGCGGCGGATCACGTAGCGCTGAGCATTATGTACTTAATGACAGACACCGCAAATCCTGCAGCAGGTTCCAGTCGCTGCTGCAGACGACTTACCCTGAGCCAAAGTGTTTCACACAGACACGAGTTTGAAACAGGATCTGTTCACATGTCCGGCCTCAGCCGAGGAGCAGAAACAACACACGCCTCAAATCTGGAGGCAGAAATTGACCGAATCCAAATGTGTTCTCACACCAAACCCACGTAATCCCCGGGTCGGCCGCTTCCTGCGGGAATTATGGGAAATGTGACGGGGGGGGGGGGGGGCACTTGAGTGGAGTCCAGCTGTCACAGAGACATGTTGACAGGAGCACGAGGGGACAGAGAGACATGTTGGACTGAACTTAGTATCCTCACAGCTCTGTCTCCTACGCTTCCTCCAAATGAGCATAAAGAATAAAACATAAATCCCCCAAAACACTGAAACCACAGCCGTCATGAGAAACCTCTCATCTGGTAAATGAATTGATTCACAGGCTGAATGTCGACCTGCAGTTTGTGCTGGAGGAGAAATGACAGAATCATAAAAACCAAAGGGATTAATCCTCTGAACTGGATTTCATCTGTGGAGATGTTTCTGAACCTTTCAGGAGAAAGTCCAAACAAACAGGGAAAGTAAAGCTATGAACTGAGGTTCATACAAAACAGATTAAAAACAAGGAAACTGTGTAAACACAATCCTTCAAAATAAAAGTCTCCACTTAATCCGGAGGAATTTAAAAATGTCCTGTTCTTGATTTAAAGCAACAAACTACATCAAACTGAATGTTCAGACGTATGTTTGAAGCTTCATGTGAATCACGTTTAAAGACCAAAGTGTTCATCTCGACGCCGACTGGACTTCACCCCCTCGTCCTGCTCAGGAGACGAGACGTCCTCCTGCAGAGACGCTCAGGAGACAGAGTTTGTCCAGCACCAGCGGCGGAGTGGCACCGGCTCTGCAGCGGTTTCAGTGTTACATCACCGAAATGAGCCGAGCACAGAGTCCTGCCTCTGAGTGACTGGGAGGTTAGATAACAGGACAACACGCGAGTGAGAGCACCACGGAGACAACGCTCTGTATCTCTATAGATCCAGAACCCTAACCCTATGTGCATATATATATAACCTTTCAAATTAAAGTACTAATTAGTACTTTAACGACGGAGTTTCTCAAATGGACGAATCCTCAGCTTCTCTGCAGCTCACAGGTTTTTCAGCCTCAGATCGAGCAGCAGCTCCACATCGTGCCTCCGTCGGCCTGGCTCACTCTGGACCGGCCTCCACCGCCGCCGGCCTCGGGCTCTGTTGAGGCCACGTGGTTATCGGCGGGCGACAGATGAAATTCAATCAAGCGAGGCCCGCTGTGATTGGCAGCCGGGAGCATGTGACCTCCCGGGTCTGCGGCTGTGATGCTGTGACACCAACGGCAGCTCTGCTCTGATTACTACAACCCCCCCCCCCCCCCCCCCACATTCTGTCTATTTGCATCCCGGGTTGGACATGGTGAATATTATGAGTAATTAAATCTGTGTGTTCATGCACGTCTGATGTGGCACATGCAGCCGAACGTGCCGCTGAAACATCAGGAGGAGAAAGTGTTGCATGACGCAGCCGTGCCTCCTCGTCTGTGAATAATCAGACAGGATTTTCCCTCTTAGGTCCTAAAAATAGCTGCTGGATTCAGGGGGGGGTGTTACCGCCCGTCCTCTCAGCCGAGGGTCCAGCCTCATGAACCACAGGGAATCGAACACCGGGAGAATTCACCAGTTCATGACACGCTGCTCGACACGAGAGAGACGACGCTTCCTGTCTCCGGATCTTTGACAGAGATCCTGACCGACCGTGAAAAGATCCGCCTCAGTTTGACCTTTGGTCGAAGCTAATTCGTTTCGCCGCCGCGACAAACGCCGAACGCCCGTTTGTCCCCGGACACCAGATCTGTGTGGACGTGGGCGCCTGGCGGGGGGGTCACCCGGGCCCCGGGGCCCCGTCAGGCTGTCACTGCTCCGAAAGGCTCCGGCCTCCTGTCGCAGCTCGGACCTGGTTCAGTCTGAGGAACCTGCTGCCTGGTGGAGAACCGGTTCTCTATCTGGTCTCCTGGTTCTGAGCTGAAGCTAAACGTCCCAGTCACGTGTTCTACGGAACCATCAACACCAGCAAACGTGTCTCATAGAAGTGGACGTGTCAGGTGTCATTCAGATTAAAGTTTGTTCTGAAACAGAAGATGGAGTCAGATCAGATCCTGTGTCTCCTCAGCTTCCTGAGAATCAGCGAGTCCTTCCTCTTCCTCGCTCTGCTGTGACCTCAACATGGAAACGCTCTGTTTCCTCTTCTTGTTTCCATCCTGCTGCAGTGAACAGTCTCTCTGGTCTCAGATCTGTGAGTCTGAATAAACCCACATGCACCTCTGTGCCCACGGCCCTGTCTCCTCTGCTCCTCTCTCTCCTGCCCACGTTTTATTTAACAGCTCAATCTGACCTCTGATCTGTCGGACAGACGCTCTGCAGCTCGATGCCTTGCCCGGCTGCCCGACGTGTTGCTGCACACGCTGACCTTTCTGTTGTCGCTGCTGCTTGGACCAATCAGCCGGCTGCGTTATGTAAACACGTCACGTTCACACGCAGCTCTGAAGCCTCCACGTGAGCGTGAGATGCTCCTGCACGATGGTCACTTCACCACAGGAAACAGATTTCCTCACTTCTTGTTTCAGATCTAACGTCCATATCATTCATTCATTCATTCATCAAATTTTTGATATGAGTCAAATGTTAAATAAAAGATGGAAACAGATGTTCAATCTTTCCCTGTGAATTGTTTCAGTGAACAGAACAGAAATATCTCTCATTCATGATTCTGTGATTAATCATCATGTTTCATTAACCAATCAAATATGATGTAAAATATACATTTTCAAAAGTAACTATGGAATATATATATATATATAAATTAAATTTGTACTTGACCTAATAAAACGATTTATGATTTAAAAACTAGTTTGTGAGTGACTCAGACTCCAGAGGCCGAACGCTGTCTCTGGACCAACGAAAGCTTCTGTAGCATCGCTGACGTGTGATTGGCTGCTGGCAGCAGCACCCTGAGGTGTCCTCATCATCGTCTTCCTCCTCTTCATCATGTTCACATTCACTAGGTGCCGAGTTGCCCGTGGCAGAGCTGCAGAGCTGCACTCAGAGCAGATGATGCAGAAGATGGCAGCGGCCGCTCATGTGGAAACGTTGCATTCACTCAGTCTGGTTAGATAACGCTCGTCCTCTTTGTTTGCTTGTTTCTGCTTATTTGATTTTTCTCTTTCTGCTCGTAGAACCCCCCCCCCCCCCCCCCCCGTTATTGAAAATGTTCTTTAACGCTTAGAATTTACTGGATATTTACATCACTGACTTAATCAACCTTAAATTTACCATTTTCAAATATTCTCTTTACCCAAACTCACGCACACTAGTTTCATATATATTGAGGAACCCAATATATTGAACTATCTGATTGAACAGCCCCCTAATCGCCCCCTGGTGGCTGGCTTCAGTACAGGTCATGGACTCTGCCTCCTCCATGTTAGCAGATGGGACTCAGATCTCGTGTTTCTGTCCTGGATTTCTTCTTTTCTAATTCCAGCACTACCAGTTCACCCAGGGCCTCAGGCGGAGGGGGGCGGGAACATGGAGAGGGAATAATTAGCATTTCACTGGAGTGAACGTATCCTCCGTGATTTCCACTGTAAAGATAACTGCTGTTCTCGCAGGCTACACAATTAGGTTATATAAGCTCCTGAGAGTCGTTCATGTCACAGACCTCGAGCCATCGGAGCAGCTCGTCTGAAAACCTTTAATTACCACTTCCTCTCCACTCGCTCGCACACGCTGCACGAGGATCAGGTTTGAAGAACGCACACGAGGACGTGGCGACTTCACGCTGACACGTTGTGCTGCCGAGTCGTGTCGCACAAAGCAAAGTGTAGTGATGTGTGTTTGTGATGTAATATCCAGCTGTTAAACCGTGGAGGGGATGACGTCATCGTCTTTACAATGGAGCGTCACATGACTCAATCACCAGGAAGACGAGCTCTGGCCTCAGTGTCGTGGTCAGTGATTGACAGATAGTTCAAGTCACTGATCGTCTTGATGTACTGACCCTGAGCCTCCTCCATAGAAACCAGAGCTGATGCTCCTCAGAAACAGAATTCATAACTTTTCATTTATAAAACCTTGGATGTGTTTTTTCCCAGAAGCTTCACATTGCGTCACAAACACACAATCACACAATCACACAATCACACACGTCTCTCTGTCGTTCTCATCGTCAGCCCGGACGAGCTCAGCCTCATCTTTCCTCTCTCACTGCTCTCCAACTTTTTCCGAGCAGCAGTGGCGGTTGCAGCTGAGGACTGAGTGTGTGTGTGTGTGTGTGTGTGTGTGTGTGTGTGTGTGTGTGTGTGTGTGTGTGTGTGTGTGTGTGTGTGTGTGTGTGTGTTATGTAACTTCCTCATCGCTTTGTCTCTCCTGCTTCCAGCGCTCTCCCAGCCTGTGGGAGCAGAGCAGGGTTAGAGGAGTCAGTAGAAAGAAGCTAATCAGCCTCCATGTTTTCAGATCCTCGTCTCTGCCTCCTCGTTCAGAGCATTAACTCCTAAACCTTCATCTCCATCCGAGTTCCACTTCCTCACTCCTGACAGTCCCGTCCGAAAGGAGCTAATCGTGGCCGACGGGTCGGTGGAGTGACAGCGGTGTGATTAGTTGAGCTGCAGCAGCTCCTCAGAAACGTCACGCGAGGCGAGATGCCCCCGGATTAAATGCTCTCATGAGGGTAAAAATAGAAGCATGATAATGCATCACATGTAAATACTGTACTTCTTACGTGTGCTCATTTGTCAGAATGGTGGAGAACGGCCTGGCCCCAGATTACAGAGCAGTGTGGATTAGTCATGGATCCGCTCCATCGCTCAGCTCGCAGTGAAATGAGATGTCCATCAGGTTCACATGCAAAGTTGCTTTTTAATCTATTCCAAGTTTTTGAGGACAGAGCTTAAAAGTTTAGGCTCAAATCCCGCCCAGATATTTTAGGTCAGAGAAAACACGACGGAGAAATGATTTATGAATTTGACTTGAGCGAAAGAAAAACCTGCACGACCACGAGGAAGTGAAATGTTCAAAGTGTTTGTTGATTATCAGTAAATATGATTTAATTATGATTAAACCAAACGGAGAGAAGAGTTTAACTCGTCCGTTAAAATGACCTCACTCTGGAAAGCAGGTGGAAGTGAAAACTTCAAGATGCTCTTTAAAGGAACCGGGTCCAGTCCATTACTGAGAAGGATTCCTCCTGAGCAGGGGTCAGGGGTCAGGGGTCAGGGGTCAGGGGTCAGGGGTCAGTCCAACTCTCCTCCTTTCTTCACCAGAACCACCTTCTTGATCCTCACCAGTCTGGATCAAGGCCACTCAACTGCCTCCTCCCTGTCTCCTAGCACCTTGTCTCCTCTGTCCTCATCCTTCTGGACCTTGCTGCTGCTCCCTCACGTCGAGCGACAGCTGTCACTCAACAACACCCCCCCTGTCTGCTGCCCTGGCTCCTGGTGGGAGGAGACTCCTCTCCTCAGACCACACCTCGGTGAAGAAGATCCTGGGTCCAGCTGCACTCACACGTCGCTCTCAGGTTCCTGCAGAGGAGAGCGAGGAACCTTCCTGGTCTCTGTGGCCTGAGACCTGTCAGCTCAGGATCTGTCATCATCTCACTCTGTGTGAACCACTGATTAGAGCTTGACTGGTCGAGTGGTTTTCATGTTCTGAAGCCTTTCAGTCTTCTGACCAGAGCTGGATATTACCCATGATCCTCTGCTTCCTGTGTTAACGCTGATGTCATGTGTTCACATGAAGGAGCAGCTCAGGAGCTCAGCAGTCCAGCTCCCTGAGGTTCCTCCTTCACAGAGAACTCCTAATTCAAGTCACAAGTCAGATGTTCCTGGTTGTTCCCGACGCCGAGCTGCAGCAGACGGGCTCCTCTCATGCAGCTGCAGCGCAGACGCCAGTTCACCAGATTACACGGCAGCTGAGGCTCTGCCAGAATTACTGGAGTATTGGACGGTGTCCCAGGGGCTCGTGGGTAGTCCGGTTATATCTGGCTAATTGATGCGTCCAGCAGATAACAAAGGCTGGAGAGCCGATCAGGAGGAGGGGGAGCAGTGACAGCTTTACAGGGGTTAGACTGTACGGCCAAAAGTATATGGACACCCATATATTACAGTCATGTGTATTAATATAACACAGGACGATGCAAAACTCCATCATAGACTTCAGCGTTAAGAGAAGAACAGAAACACACTTCACCAAGACCATTCAACACCTTCCCTCCATACAACACAGAACATAGTCACCGTTATATAAATGTTATATAAACTTAATGCATCCAGCTGAGCCAAAAGATTCTTATGAAAAGATCTTTAGAAATGTTATCCATTTCTAAAAATGATGATTTAGAAAAATAATGTCCCTGAGCTTCAACTAAACCTTTAGAGGTAAACTAGAGGTTTATGAATTTTTTAAATGTCTGTAACATCAGGAGAAGTTAAGATGCAGTAAAATGCTTCAGAGCTGAAGCTGCTGTCACTTCTCATCTGTGCTCTGTGATCGTGAGCATTTGGCTTTGTTCGTGCTCGTGTTGCCTTCAGCCACGATTAACATCTAAACACTTTTCACATCCGTCGGTCGCTGAGGAACACAAACCAGGAGATACAATGAAAACAGGTCCATCACTCTTCAGAGGAACGAGCCCCTCCGACCAGAGGAGACGTGACGAGGCTGTAATTACTAAATGAAATCACATGAAATTAATAAAAGATGCAGCGAACATGAACATTGTCTTTTGGTCGACTGCGTCCAGATGCTGCACCGCTGGCCCCCTGTCAGTGGAGGTGAGGAAGCTGCAGGACAGATCCTCGTCCTGCAGCTTCCTCCCACTGACAGATGCTGAACCACTGGTTCCTTCATGGGTATGAATCCACACACTGTGGAGAGCAAGAGGGAAATGAACAAAGAAAACATAGAAACCCCTGAAATGATTCATGATGGATGATGAGGTCAGAAAAAGCTCCATGTAGATGACTTGGCAAGTCCCTTAATAAATATTTGCTTTATCTTTTATGGAATATCTCAATTTATTTTCCCTCAAACCTTTTTTCTCTCACAGGAAACTTGTGCTCGAGTCCCAGATGTAAATGTTTGTCTCCACTCACAAATATTCTTTCTCTTCTGCTTGTTTGTTCTCACACTCTGGGTTCCTGCTCTGGGTTCCTGTTCTGGGTTCCTGCTCTGGGTCCCTGCCTTGGGTTCCTGCTCTGGGTTCCTGCTCTGGGTTCCTGCTCTGGGATCCTGCTCTGGGTTCCTGCTCTGTGTTCCTGCTCTGGGTTCCTGCTCTGGGTCCCTGCTCTGGGTTCCTGTTCTGTGTTCCTGCTCTGGGTTCCTGCTCTGGGTCCCTGCTCTGGGTTCCTGCTCTGTGTTCCTGTTCTGGGTTCCTGCTCTGTGTTCCTGCTCTGGGTCCCTGCTCTGGGTTCCTGCTCTGGGTCCCTGCTCTGGCTTCCTGCTCTGGCTTCCTGCTCTGGGTTCCTGCTCTGGGTTCCTGCTCTGGGTTCCTGCTCTGGGTTCCTGCTCTGGGTCCCTGCTCTGGGTTCCTGTTCTGGGTCCCTGCTCTGGGTCCCTGCTCTGGGTTCCTGTTCTGGGTTCCTGCTCTGTGTTCCTGCTCTGGGTCCCTGCTCTGGGTTCCTGCTCTGGGTTCCTGCTCTGGGTTCTTGCCCTGGGTTCCTGCTCTGGGTCCCTGCTCTGGGTTCCTGCTCTGTGTTCCTGCTCTGGGTCCCTGCTCTGGGTCCCTGCTCTGGGTTCCTGCTCTGGGTTCCTGCTCTGGGTTCCTGCTCTGGGTCCCTGCTCTGGGTTCCTGCTCTGGGTTCCTGCTCTGGGTTCCTGCTCTGGGTCCCTGCTCTGGGTTCCTGCTCTGGGTTCCTGCTCTGGGTCCCTGCTCTGGGTCCCTGCTCTGGGTTCCTGTTCTGGGTTCCTGCTCTGGGTTCCTGCTCTGGGTTCCTGCTCTGGGTTCCTGCTCTGGGTTCCTGCTCTGGGTTCCTGCTCTGGGTTCCTGCTCTGGGTTCCTGCTCTGGGTTCCTGCTCTGGGTTCCTGCTCTGGGTTCCTGCTCTGGGATCCTGCTCTGGGTTCCTGCTCTGTGTTCCTGCTCTGGGTTCCTGCTCTGGGTCCCTGCTCTGGGTCCCTGTTCTGTGTTCCTGCTCTGGGTTCCTGCTCTGGGTCCCTGCTCTGGGTTCCTGCTCTGTGTTCCTGTTCTGGGTTCCTGCTCTGTGTTCCTGCTCTGGGTCCCTGCTCTGGGTTCCTGCTCTGGGTCCCTGCTCTGGCTTCCTGCTCTGGCTTCCTGCTCTGGGTTCCTGCTCTGGGTTCCTGCTCTGGGTTCCTGCTCTGGGTTCCTGCTCTGGGTCCCTGCTCTGGGTTCCTGTTCTGGGTCCCTGCTCTGGGTCCCTGCTCTGGGTTCCTGTTCTGGGTTCCTGCTCTGTGTTCCTGCTCTGGGTCCCTGCTCTGGGTTCCTGCTCTGGGTTCCTGCTCTGGGTTCTTGCCCTGGGTTCCTGCTCTGGGTCCCTGCTCTGGGTTCCTGCTCTGTGTTCCTGCTCTGGGTCCCTGCTCTGGGTCCCTGCTCTGGGTTCCTGCTCTGGGTTCCTGCTCTGGGTTCCTGCTCTGGGTCCCTGCTCTGGGTTCCTGCTCTGGGTTCCTGCTCTGGGTTCCTGCTCTGGGTCCCTGCTCTGGGTTCCTGCTCTGGGTTCCTGCTCTGGGTCCCTGCTCTGGGTCCCTGCTCTGGGTTCCTGTTCTGGGTTCCTGCTCTGGGTTCCTGCTCTGGGTTCCTGTTCTGGGTTCCTGCTCTGCTGTCAGAGTTCTGTGGAGTGAAGCCGTCCCTGAACCAACAGGAAGCAGGTGTGACTGAGGCTCCTCCTCCTGACAGGGAACCGGGGAGCACAGTTCTCTGAGGGCGTTTATGAATTAAGAGGATTAATTCATGAGTCTCCGACATGTGACATCTACACAGGCTCTGTAGGAAACGTTGGCCTCAGATTAAATATGACACATGATTCCTCTTCTGAAGCGAATGTGTGGAGTCAACCATCAGTCTCAGCTCATGATACATATCAACATGTAACTTCACACTCTTCATATTTGCTTCTGAGTCTTGACGATACCAGAGAACTTCTGAGCTGATGTCATGTGACCTCGTTTTGTTCGATCTTATTTTACATTTTTTACCCAGTTTGTGTTGAAGGGAATTCTCATTATTAGATTGATTATGTGTCGGATGTGTTATTACACATTTAATGATCAAACACAGTTTCCATCTACTTCTGACAGGTGTATTTTATGTATAGATATTTGTATTAGAAGGGTTTTACATGTGGATTCTGATGTCATCACAGAGTGTGTATTTGTTGTATATCGTTTTAAAGTCCCTCATCCGGTGCTGACTGAAACCAAAGGGAACTAAACTCTGCTGGACTTTGATCTCTGTCCATCTCTGGTCCTTGAAGACGCCTCCGTCCCACTTCAGATGTCCGATGTCTCTCAGGACAGACGAGCAGGACGCTGAGGAGCTGTGACTCCAAACACCTGACGAGCTCACCAGTGTGAAGGGGAGCGCTGCAGGGACACTTCACTCGGCTTTGCACCAAAGTTCACCGTGCAACGTTTCTTCATTTTCATTGATCAACTGCTAAAAATATATATTCACTCCCCCCCCCCCCCCCCCCCCCCCACTCCTCTGTGATGTTCGCTGCAAAGCTCATTGTAATCTGCTTTGAACGATTTCCAACTGGTCATCCAGGCACAGAGGTCAAATACAAACTCAGCCTTCATTTGTTTTCCAACAGAGTCTGCTCTGCTCGGGGGGGGGGGGGGGGGGGGGGGGGTCACTTCTTATACCTCAACAATCTTCTTCTTTGTCAAACTTTGGATTCAGTTTCTCAAATGAACATAATTCAGGGACATGAAACTACTTCTATCTTGTGTTTATTTGGGGGGAGGTGGATAATAATGGTAATTTATCAATAACATATAATTATAAACACTGTGTTTAATACTATATTAAATAACGTCTGGTATTTTAGAGACAATGTCATGAATAAATGAATCGATAATAATCAATAAGCAGTAAATTAATAAAAGCAGATGCTACAGCTGGAACTGGTTTTATCTGCTTTAGATTCCTTTCCCCAGCCAGTCCACTGGTTTACGACCAGAGGTCTGCGTCCCTCCAAATTATTTTTGGGAATAATTTTACTATTTGTTTTTTGTGACACAATAATAAATGACCCCTTCAAACATCAGATTAAACTATTGAACAAATGAGTTGAAGTTCAAACCCAGACACGTTCAACATGGACACAACCACAGCTTCCTAGTCAGAGGTCACAGCGGGGTCTGGGTTCAAGGCTCCAACTGCCAAGCAGAAATCCAAATCCAAACCATCACTACAAATATATTGTGTGAACTTTTATACCAATATAGAAATAATACAAATCTCCTGGATGTGTTTATCAGCTTGGTTTGTTTTTTGTAGAAACCAAGATATACTGAGTTGGACATTTTATATTGTAAATCAAGTCTGTTTAGTATTTCAACATTTTCTCCAAGTTAGTGCCAAAAGTCACTAAAATGTCCTTATCTAAATAAGAGTTGACATATATAAAATATATACAATGAGCCAATATTAGCTGATCCATCAGTATTGATGGATCAGTCCATCGATCCTCATGGAGACGGCTGGTTCTAAAAAAACTAAGTGATGCTCTTGAATATAAATCAGATAAATATAAGAATAAAGCAACAGAAAATGTAAAGACCAAAGTGAAGAGCTCTCATAAGGTCATTGGTCACTTCCCACCGCTGATGACACGTTATATAACTGGTTTGAATTTTGCCCCTGATGGTGCTCCACACAGAGGAGCTGTCCTTTCAGCACCGGTGCTGAAGTTATGGATTCATATCAGAGACAAACTCACACATCATTCAAAGCGCTTTAGAGAAACAGGTCCTGGGCACTAACCTGGTGTCAGTGTGGCTTCTTCTCTCCAGGTGGTCTCCGCTCTGTCCTCGTGTCTTGGCTCATTCCTTCACTTTACTTCCACAAGGTCCTTTACTTCTCAAAAACTCAAATGATCATAAACAAGGCTGCTGCTGTTCAGCGTCTGGATCCAGGTCGTCTGAGAACCAAGCGACTCTCAGCTGGACAAAGGGAAAGTGTTTCACTTCTGTGACAGAACCTGAGCGAAGGGAAACAGGCGCCTGCGTCTCAAAAATATACTTGTTTCTTTTCTGTTTTTCAAAATCTACAATAACACCGTAATCCAATTCATAACTAGTAGGCGTGTGGGAGATATGTACACTTTTGCGGCAACTTTTCTTGTAAACATAATGACTAAATGTAGGGAAGGTAAGAAAAAACAAAATGTGGCTTTTTCTCGTGTTGCAGAATATGGACTGTTTCCTACATTATGTACAAAGAGTGCAGAGAGTCGCCCCCTGGTAACGGTCCTGCTGAGTTCACGGGCCTCCGTGTGGCGTCACGTGCTCCGGGGTTGGGTCAGAACTCTTCACTAAGGGATGTGCTCACCAGATTGAGGCGGATTAAAATGTGCTTTTTATAAATCAACCCCGGCGCTCTTAAAACTTTTCAGGATTGCGATGTGTTGATCCTCCTGCGCCATGTGCAAAGACTTAAGAGCCATTAACGGGGGGGTCACAGTGGGGGGTCTACAGGTCCGTCTCCCGTGTGTTCAGGCAGAACGCGTAAAGGGATCTCTTGAAGTCCATGCTGCTGTTGGCCTTGATGTTCGCCTTCTCTCCAGCGGCCGACGCTTCGTGGTTCTCCGCGTCCTGGGACTTGTTGGAGGATTTACTTCCTTTGCGCTTGAGCTCGGGACTCGCTCGGCCGCTG